>NC_138382.1:45418600-45432787 GCF_054177405.1 Leptonychotes weddellii
AGGGGGAGATGAACCATGAAAGATGATGGACTCTGAAAAACAAACTGAGGGTTCTAGAGGGGAGGGCGTGGGAGAATGGGTTAGCCAGGTATTAAAGAGGGCACGTTCTGCATGGAGCACTGGGTGTTATGCACAAACAATGAATCATGGAACACTACATCAAAAACTAATGATGTAATGTATGGTGATTAACATAACAATAAAAAAATTTTTAAAAATTAAATAAATAAAAACTTGCTGTCCTGTGGAAGGATTTCAACAGCTCTACTCAATCATGGGAAAAGTATCGATATTGGTATTTATTATTTAACTGTATGATTGCTAGATCAGATTAACCACTACCCTATTTCACATGATCTGTTTACTGTAGACTGAAAGAAAAAGAGAGAGAGAGCATGGCATATTTTTCTAGCTAAAATATTATTTTGCACTTTATTTATTTTTAAAGATTTTATTTATTTATTTGACAGAGACACAGCGAGAAAGGGAACAGAAACAGGAGGAGTGGGAAAGGGAGAAGCAGGCTCCCCACGGAGCAGGGAGCCCGATGCAGGGCTCCATCCCAGGACCCTGGGATCATGACCCAAGCCGAAGGCAGACGCTTAACAACTTAGCCACCCAGGTGCCCCATATTTTGCACTTTAATAATGAATGGCATAATATCCTGGAGCTACTCATCCATCTTACATCAAGGAGAGTCAAGTCTATTTTTCTAACCATTGAACTTATTGAATTAGTAAAGTTCATGGTACCAACAAAGACAGTCAACTCAATCATGGTCATGGAAAATACTGCCAACATTAAATAATGTATTCTCTATTTCCAAAGAACCAGTGATAGGTAAGTAAAGAAGTTACACCAGGAAGATTTATCTACAAATGCATATTCCAGTCATGAACAACTGGAAGAGGCTTAAAAAGCATCACCATGTTTTATAAACCTCATTTCCAACAAAATGAATTGAAAATGACCTGCCAGAGTAAGAACAGAGTGGCATTAAATGAACAAACTAGTATGAATAGCCACCAACTCTGGTATTATTAAGGCTAATATGATACCTTTTTAAAGTGCTTTTATTTCATAAAAAAAGAATTGGTTTTATTTAGTATAATGAATGCTTCTTGAGTGTTTTTTGAAAATTCAATTTGCCATCAATATTGATCCCATTTACTGGCTGCCCCTAAAATCACATGAAGAGATGCAAGAAGATTTGAAATTGAATTGCATCATTTTGCAAAGTGCACACGGTTCAAAGCAAGTTCTCTTCAAAACCCTTCGCTGACTCTTTGAAGTTCTTCCCAATTCTGATACTTTCGAGTTTCAATGCTTTCTGATAGCTGACCCCCTTTACATCAATTTTATATCACAAAAATTATATATTACCTCACATCAGACACAAATCTTTTACACTCTGTTCCTATGTGTATCACTCTTACATTCTGTGCTCCACCATATCCCATTCTCGCCCTCACAAATCAGAGTCAACCCCTATTCACCAGCTTGCCCTCCTTTTCATCTCTCAATTCTGCTCTCTTCTACAACTTAGGTGCCTATACAAATGAACTAAGTTTCCACCAATTTTCCTACTCCACACCTACTATAACTGTATCAACAAAGAATACTACAAATTTAAAGCAGGAAATCATATCTGTGTGTAGATAGGAGTTAAAATATTAAAAAATGAGTTTATAGCATATGACCTCAGGGACTTGGTTTATGTGGTATTACTGGTCAGTTAGTAGTGAGGGCCAATATTTCATGTGATCATACCACAAGTTATTTGGGTCCAAAAACGATTAGGTGAATATGAAGTTTGCTTCAAGTGAAATTCACGTCTATTACCAAGGAAAATCTATGTGTAAATTTACAGACAATAGAACAGGAAGAAACCTTAGAACACAAATATTCTAATTATCATCTGTTGTTCTATTTTCTTCCACAGTATCTCTATCAACTGAATGTCAAATATCTGCTTGAATACTTCCATGGAACTTGTACTCAGTACCTCCTCAAATAGTCCATTTTAGAAAGCTCAAATCTGTCACAACATCCCCAATCATCCAAGGGCCTAGGACAATTAAAATTCTAAAATAACTCCATTTTGCCCCCAACCAACCACCCTCTTTATTCAGAAAAATTAAAAATAAACAACAAAATCATCAAATAGTTTACTATTTTAATGTACAATGTCTCCAGGAAATTTTTTTGAAACTGCATTTCTATAAATGGAGAAAGGGATCTCCATATATTTGAAGAAGAAGCATCTGATCTCAGGTAAGAAGGAAGAGATATGAAAAAAAAAATAATGTTGAGAGAATGGCTCTAATTTAAGAGCTGCCATCACCATTGAGGTGGGAGAGAGAAGCTCAGGCCTACATGTGTCCAGAAGGAGACAACGGGGAAGGGGAGACATAAGACCATTATGCTCTCGGATCTGCCTTTTCCCATATGAAAACATGCTCAAGAGACAGTCCTTAAAAATTAACTGATGTGTCCTCAGGTCTGCAAGTAAGGAGCTTAGAAGTCACCACTTCATCAAGACAACAAGCAAAAAGCTGAACAAACTTAAAAAACCCACAACTTTTTTGGGGGATCTAGAAGATAGGAGGATACAAGGCAAACCACTGCCTCCAAGGTTGGAGAGAGAGCAGAAAACAAGATGCCATGACTTACCAGGGCAGACAATCATAAGTGGAAGCTGCCACAGGGGCCAGCGCCGAGTAGCAAAACCAGAGCTGTGTTTGATGACTTGCTGGAGGCTAAGTGTGGACAACTCAGAGGGTTACATAGTTCAGGAGAACTGAGTCATGGGAGGCCCCCATATTTTGTGAGGTTTACCTCCAGGAACTCAACCAGGTTCTCACAGTGGAGATCAGAGAAATCTCCCCTCGTGTATCTGGCAGGGGGAGGGCAAAATAACAATTCTGAAATCCACCAGCACACTCAGTTCTTAACAAGACCTGCCCTCAGCAGAAATTAGTTAGGGAGAGCCCAACCAGCAGGGGCATTATTAGAGCTTAACTGACCTGGAGGAAGGGAAATACCCAACACCGGTGAGCTGTAGCCTCCCACGTGAGGGAAGGTCTCCAGCCCACACTAGCCATCCTATCTTAGTGGGGGAGAAATAAAAAAACTGGTAAACACTTGCGAGGTTTACCATGCAGAAGCAGAGGCTCACTAAAAGACTGAGGCAAATCATAGAATGTGTCCCATCTCCCCAGCCTCAACAACACATGACTAAAGGCCTATTTATAGCAGTTCCTTTTACCCAGTAGACTACATCTGGCTCTCAGGAAGAAATTACAAGGTATCTTAAAAGGCAAAAAAACTCCATTTGAAGACATAGATCAAACATCAGAACCAGAGTCAGATACAGCAGGGATATTCGAATCATCAGACCAAAATTTAAAACAACTGGGATTATGGGCTCTAATGGATAGAGTAGACAGCAAGCAAGAGTAGATGGACAATGTAAACAGAGAGAGGGAAATCCTAAGAAAGAAACAGAAATGCTAGAGATCAAAAGCACTGTAACAGAAATGAAGAATTGTGAAGAAAGCCTTCAATAGGCTTATTAGTAGACTGGATGCAGCTGAGGAAACTACTCTGTTGAGGATATAGCAATAGAAACCTCCAGAACTGAAAAGCAAAGAGAATAAAGACTGAAAGGAAAAAACAAAAGACTATCCAAGGACTGTGGGCCAACTACAAAATATATAACATAGGGGCACCTGGGTGGCTCAGTCGTTAAGTGTCTGCCTTCAGCTCAGGTCATGATCCCAGGGTCCTGGGATCCAGCCACGCATCAGGCTCCCTGCTCGGCTGGCAGCCTGCCTCTCCCTCTCCGACTCCCCCTGCTGTGTTCCCTCTCTCGCTGTCTCTCTCTGTCAAATAAATAAATAAAATCTTTTATATATATATATACACACACACACATATATAACATATGCATAATGGGAATATCAGAAGGATGAATGGATAAAGAAGATGTAATACACACACACACACACACAATGTAATATTACTCAGACGTAAAAAAAAATAATGAGATCTTGCCATTTGTGACAGCATGGATGATCCTAGAGGGTATTATGTTAAGTGAAATAAGTCAGACAGAGAAAGACAAATACCAAGGACTTCACTTAAGAGTGATATCGAAAAAATAAAACAAATGAACAAACAAAAAAACAGAACAGACTCATAAATACACAAAACAGACTGGTGGTTGCCAGGAGAGGAGGTGGGTGAAATAGAAGAAGGGGACTAAGATACACAAACTTCCAGTATAAAATAAGTAAGTCACAGAGATGAAAAGTACAGCACAGGAAATATAGTCAATAATATTGTAATAATGTTATATGGTGAGAGATGGTGACCACACTTACCATGGTTACCACTGAGTAATGTGCATATCTGTCAACTTGCAATAAAAAGGAGAAATAAAGACTTTCTCAGAAAAATAAAAATTGAAGTTTTGTTGCTAGTAAACCAGCCTTGCAAGAAATGTTAAAAAAAAGATCGTTAGAGAGAAAATAGCTCTAACTCAGATCTACATGAAAGTATGCAAGAGCATCAAAGCTGTGAATTGTGTAAGACTGTTGAATCACAGACCTGTACCTCTGAAACAAATAATACATTATATGTTAAAAAAAAAGAAGATAGTAGGAAGGGAAAACTGAAGGGTGGGAAATCAGGGGGAGATGACCCATGAAAGACTATGGACTCTGAGAAACAAACTGAGGGTTCTAGAGGGGAGGGGGGTCGGAGATGGGTTAGCCTGGTGATAGGTATTAAAGAGGGCACATATTGAATGAAGCACTGGGTGTTATACACGAACAATGAATCATGGATCACTACATCAAAAACTAATGATGTAATGTATGGTGACTAACATAACATAATAAAATAAAATAAAAAACCAGTTATATCAAACAGATTTGTTCTGCAAGTTTAAGATTCTTTAACATTTTATTTTTTACCAAATGACATAATGTGTTAGTGTCTAAATAAAGTCTGGACTCCAGGCATGTACTATGTGACTCCGCACCTCAACTTCAGTTGCTGTGTTTCTTTTCACTGAGTCATGCAAAGTGTCTGTCGTCCTGCATATCCTAGGACATTGACTGATTTAATTTGATGCCCTCTGTAGATTTGAAAGAACTTTCTGAACAAGGCATAAGAGCATTTGAGATCTACTCTGATTAAGCAGTGGGAACTTAGCAAGTTACCTGGTCACTATGGGCTGTGGGCTGGAAGCAGATGGTGTGATCTTTCCCACCCACTTTGCATATGGCAAAACCAGTTTGTGAAAAAAACAAGTTCTAAATAAGTGTATTTATTATTTTCGGAATAGCCTAAATAAAGAAGTAAACTGAGACAAGATCAAAATTGTCAAAAAAAAAAAAAAAGGTGAGTTCACTTGGGAATAGCAAGGAATTGCAAGCTACAGGTGAGTCCATGACTTGGTAATGTTATGGAAACAATGCGGTTTCCTCGTCCAGTGAGATGAAACTTTAAATGATCCTTATGTCCAAAATCTGTTAGGTGCTATACTCCTGCCAGCAGATTTGAGGTTTGGTAAATGAAATTCATACAACTGCCCCCCATCTCATGGATTAAGTATGTTCTAGTAACTGCATGTTTTCACATTGGACTGAAACTTTATCGTGTAAGCAGGCAACTGTCTGTTCTGTAGCTAACATCCTATTAGAAAGGATTATTCCCACTTAGGAACAGTCCTTGAACTTCACGGTGATCGGGGAACCCACTTCATGGATCAAACAGCTCGACAAGTCTGTGCTGTCTGGCCAGCTCTGCCGCACTTTCGTTGTGTCTTCAGGACTGGTCAACAGGACAAATTATTAAGACTCAGCTAAATTAGTGGAAGCCCTTCAAATACCCTGGCCAAAAGCATTACCCTTGGTTCTTCCAAATCTTAGATCTACTTTCTTTGGGATACATAAATTTCACCTTTTGAAATAATTACAGGACAGCCCATGAACTTAGCCCCTGCTTCTTTTGACCCACAGCTAATAAAAAGGGATACCCTTCAATTTTGCTAAGCCCTGATCAAATCAATAGGAAACAATTATGCTCTGGTAGAACAATTTTCCCACAGTGAGCTCCTGGGAGACAGAGGCATCAAACATTACAGCCTGGAAATTTCATCTATTAGAAAAGACATCTCCAAGGAGACAAACCATAAAGACTCTTAATCTCAGGAAACAAACTGAAGGTTGCTGGAGGGGAGAGGGGGTGGGAGGGATGGGGTGGTTAGGTGATGGACATTGGGGAAGGTATGTGCTATGGTGAGCACTGTGAATTGTGTAAGATTGACGAATCACAGACCTGTCCCCCCAAACAAATAATACATTATATGTCAATAAAAAAATTTTTAAAAAGAAAAGACATCTCCAGACAGACTCTTTTCAACCTCACTGGAAAGGACCCTGTCATGTGTCATTAACCCCTGTGTGACAAAGCTTGAAGGAATAGACTCCTGGATTCATGTGTTACATTTAAGAAAGTCCCAAAACCCGAATGGACATGTACACCATCTGGTGACCAGAAACTAAAAATTTCTAGGGACTGGATATTTCAAAGTACTCAACCTCTGAAACAGACAGCTCATCCAAGATATCTGACCAGGTCTGCATAACTTTCCTACTTTTTCTCTCATTCTTCTCACTCTACATTCAGTTAAATCACGTCATCCAGACCTTCAATTATTCTTTTCCTGGTTTTCGTATAGTCCTTTACTTTAGCTCCAGCACATCCCTTTACCCCCACCCTACAAAAACTCTCTGCTTCTGCTAAATTTACTGATTGTTGGATTTGTTCCAGAGCAAATATTATTTTTTAACATTTTTTTCTTTATTGGAGTGATGGTGAAAACAAAACAGCTAACATTCAACTTGGAGGAAAAATAAAAACTCAAGTGAGTTTATTTTAAACACTTGTGTACTGTTGTTCTCCCACATATTTAGGGAAGGAAAATCTATGAAGCATACCAGTAGGACAAAAGAAAGTGACAATTGATCCCTTCTTTAAAAAAAAAAAAAAGGTCTTAAATTCTTTTTATGTATATAAAGTTGCAATTCAAACCATCACGCTTGGTGCTGTGAAATGGTTGTATTCACTAGTAAACTCCGACTATCAAGTTAGTCTAGGAAAAACTAACACAAAATAAGTTTGTATAGAATAGAAGCAGAGCAAATATTGATGATTCTGAATTTGTGGCCCTGACACAATCTTTAGATGGACGGCAAAATCTATCTGGTAAAGATGCAGGATTGTCCTTTGGTACATTGAAATGACACATGTTCTCCCTTCCAAAAGACTGGTACCAAAATTATGGCTTTCCATAAGCGGATAACTCATAAGGGGATAACCCCTCACTGAGATCTGGACTCTTAATCAAAATGTTTATGTTTCAAAAAAAAAAGTGATAGGAATGGCAAAAGCTTAGGATATCTCTCACAAAGTATCTGTAACTATACTAATTTATATGACACAGATAAACATGAAATCACTCCCTGTTGGAATTCACAAGACTATATCCTCTCTTCCATGATTTATGGAGCAAGGGTGAGGCAAGGAAAACTGTATTATCAGTAAATGGGAGGCTGATGTGCTCCCCACTCAGTGGTGCTTCATTAGGAATTAACCAAAAATGTGGGGAATGGTGGAAACTTAATGCAACTTACTGTTCCCTAGAGATCTTCCAAACATCCACCAAAATCTTCCTCATACTAGATCAGCTACTTGTTACTTCAGATCTATAGACATGTAGGATGCTCATAACTATTCCCAGAATGCTAGCAAACCATACTATCATGTGCTGTGTATAAATGATTATAATTCTGATCATGAGAGCCTCTCTTTCATTCCAAGGAAAAGAATCTGGGCAAAGGAACCCAACTATGCCTCATCCTTAGAAGACACTGGGTATCTCCTTTTAAGGAGAAGAAACATTAATTGAGGGGCATTATGGGATTGTTGCCCTCACACTTGATGCTAAAATTAGAAAAACTCTTCCTTCTACTGCTAATCTGGGGTCTTTCTCCTATGACTTATTGGAACTGGGAAGGTAATGACAAAAATTAACAAACAACAGCTGAATGACATAATTGATCAGTGATGTTTTCTTTGATCAAAAGGAGGAAATGTGGAAGAATTTCAATCTAAAATGGAACCAGAGGATATAAAATGGAAAATCTTGGGTATGTGCCCTCGGGAAACCTAACTTAAGGACTAAGAGACTGATGTCGTGTAAATGCCTGATATATAGAAAAATGCTAATATTATTATAATATAATGTTAATATTATAATATTTAAGAAAAATATCACTTTTCTTAAGTGATAGGTAGTTGGTCAGGGGTTGCCTCATATTAACCCTGGGAAGTTTTGCATATGGTTTCCAGAGACATGAACAAGAAATGACCCGGGTTCGGTTGGTCTCGCAAAATCAACTGAATTGAGCTTTGTTTGTATGACTGTACCAGTTCTGTCTGCTCAGGGAATTTTCAAAGCTGGTCTCATTTGTTTTTGATTTTCACAGACTGACTGAGCTCTTACCTCTTTAAATTCCTTGCTCATAAATACAGCCTACCCCAAACCCTCAACGGACTCATCCGTAATGTGCTACAGTTCATGTGTCCTGAATCCCAATTCCTCTGCTATTCCTGAATAAACTGTTTTTGACGATTTTGAGCTTGCTTTAGTTTACACCTCTTTATTTTGGTCGACAGCCCTTTCTATATATTACTTTCATTATCCAAAAAATATGTTAATTTTGCAAACATTAGAATATCCACAGGGACAAAATGAAATGGAAACTTCAAAATATCTTAAAACTTAACTCCTCTATAGAAGTTGTTTTTAGTCCTTTGAGAAACTTTCATATGAAAATGCATAGCCACTTAAAAAAAAAACAAAAAACAAAACAGCATAATAGGAGAGAGATTCTGTTTCATTTTTTCAAATGCCCAGTACTCAGGAAATATTTGTAATGAATACCCTGCTTTTTTGGAAACTTCACTAAACAATGAATTCTTATCATCTTTCTAGGTCAGAAAAGACTCAAAAAGTCACTTTTAATGGTACACTGCATGGAAGTGTCTTTTCACTTTTCTATTTATTTCTTCACACTACATGTATCTTGAGTCTTCTCATGTATTTAAAATCTATCCAAGAAAATCTCAAGTATTACCGGCATTAGTTGAATCTGCAATAAATATTTAGGATTTGACTTATTTATGCTGATTTTTCCAAGTTAAATCTCCCTATATGAGTCCTATTAAAGACTGACCCTAGTGCTGTAACCATTTATACTTACTTCCTAACGTCTAAGAATATTACAACTAAAGCTCACATTGAAACTATAGGTTTCACTTTTCCTAGGTGTTTTTCCCATTGCACACTGGAAAGCTGTTCAGCCCCACCCTGCCAAGTCTATACGGAAGCAGGAAATTTGCTGTATGAGGTTTCCCCTTTCAGGCTCCTTATTTCAAATACATTCCAGGGTTTCGATATTTCATAAAATATGGCATTCTCCTAAGTGTTTTCAAATTTCAGAATAACAACATTTTAGCCTGATCTCACTTGTGGAAGACTCTTAAATCCTTGTTCTAGATATTATATTCTTTCTGAAGTTTTCTATGCTGGCATATTCTATGATGGTATATTCTATGATGGCATATTATATTGGTTTTAAAGTTTTATTCTTTCTGCATTAATAATGTAACTCTAAGCAACCAAGTCACTCAAGATTCCTTGACATATGAGTTGTCGTTTTTATTTTTGAATTCATCTGACAGCTTGCTGTCTGGCTCATTGGTATATTTAGACACTTCTCCCTATTTCTTTCTCAACATATTTGTATGCACTTTCCTACTTTCCTTTTTACATCCTTCTATCCCAGAACTACTTTTTTTTTTCTTCAGAAGAATGCAAATAGACTCTATCTATCTGTGGCAGATTGGTGAGATGCTCACAACTCCATTTCATTTTCTTGGTCCCACTAGAACGTTTACATTTCCCAGCCTTGCTTGCAATACGTTTGGGCCATGAGTCAAGTATTTTGCTTTGCTTTGCCAAGGAAAAATGAAAAGAATACATGTTTTTCAACACAGGGGTATTTGAGTGTGAGTCTAGCTCTGTCACTTGTGAATTTAGTTGAGTTATTCACTCTTTTTTAAAAAATAAATTTTCTATACACCTTGTATCATTTGACCTGAAGATGGAACAGGGTGCCTTCTTATTCTCATTCCTACTTCTGAAACATTTCCCTTTTCTTTGCAAAACTCTTGAGCTTTAATCTGCACTTCATCAGATTATATCAGATGCTAGTTCTCTCAGTTTTGGCCTTCTAAATACCCCAAAAGCACTCCATTTTGTTCCTTGAAGGTTTTAGTACCTGGGTCACTCTCAGTCTCCCTAAAACTACTGTCTTCATCCTTGGTGATTTTAATATCCACTTGGATGATCCTTCCAAGACACTTAACCTTAATTTTTTTGAACTCTTCTCCTCCATTGACTTTGACTTCTACCCGATTTTAGCCACTCTCAGCTGTGGTCACACTCCACCTTTCAATCACTAACAAAATCAATAATTTGTCAACATACTCACCCATAAATCATATTCTTGTACTAATACGTCCCATCTTACTAGCTTACTTTCACTAGCACTCTAACAGAAATAACTTATCAATAGACTTACACTCTATTTACATTCCTCATCTTCCTCATACCTTTACTTTCCCCTTTAAACTGGTTAAAATCCATAGTGCACAACTCAATTACTCTCTTGCACATGTACTCAACCTTCATATCCCAGGTTTGCTTTTTCACACATAACCTTGTTAAAAACAGTTTCCTACAACCTCTGTACCTACCTTAACAGCTGAAGATAAGCAGAGAATAAGCCAAAATTATGTTGATTGGCCCTGTTTTCAACTTATGACAGACAATCCCAAGGAGGCCTTAATTCTGCAAAGAATTTGTAATACATTTCCCACCAGTGGGAGGATATGATAATTTCAGTCATGGATGACTATTTCATAGTATTTCTTAGAGGCTGTATAACGTAGTTGTTAATATCCCAGATGTCTATTTGACATCTTTACTTGAATCTTGAATATTCAGTTTGAACTTGTCATCTATAAAAATGAACTCATCATCTTTCCTCCAGATGGGTCCCTTTCTTCACATCTTATTTAAGGCCCACATGGTCTGCCCACCCTCCTCATATGGAGCACATTTCCTCCACATGTTCACTCTCCTCCAGCCATGCTAGCCTCCTTGCTTTTTACAAATACCTTACTGATCTTCTGCCTGTTTGATTAATCAATTGTCAATTTATCACATTGAAGCCTCCAACTATAAAAATGGAATTTTCTATTTCTTTTTTTTTTTTTAAGATTTTCTTTCTTTATTCATGAGAGGCAGAGAGAGGGAGAAGCAGGCTTCCCATGAACTCGATTCCAGGATCCTGGGATCAAGACCTGAGCCGAAGGCAGATGCTTAACCAACTGAGCCACCCAAGTTCTCTGGAATTTTCTATTTCTTATTTCAGTTCTATCAGATTTTACCTGAACATCACCATCAATCAAGTTGATGAAATTAACATTTATAGACTTAATCCCAAAATACCAAAACACACATTGTTTTCAGATTACAAGGAACATTTACCAATAAGACCACATTCTGGGCCATAAGGATGCATTAACAAAATTACAAGTAAAGAAATCATACAAAATATATTCTCAGACCACAATGAAACTAAATTAAAAATCAGTAACAGAAATATAGCTTGGGAATCCCAAAACATTTTGAGATTCAACAAAGTACTTCTAAATAACATATGGGTCAAAAATAAATTTCAAGATACATTTAAATTATTTTCAAATAGATGAAAATAAAAATTCAACTTATCAAAATTGTGAGATGCAGCCAAAGCAATGTGTACATAGAAATTTAGAGCATTTAATAGATCTATTAGGAAAAAAAGGTGACTAAAAGCAATAATCTAAGATTTCACTTTAGGAAACTATAGAAAGAAGGGCAATGTAAACCTAAAGCAAGCAGAAGATAGGAAACAAAAATTATAGAAGAAAGCAATGAAATTGAAAACAGAAAAACAGCATAGAAAATCAATGAAAATGAAAGCAAACTACCAAAACTCACACAAGGTGAAAGAGATAATCTGAAGAGGCCTTGTATCTATTTAAAAAGTTGAATCAATAATTAATAACATTTCAAAAACAAAATACCAAATTAAGATGGTTTCAGTAGTGAATTCTATAGAACATTTAAGGACAAAATGATACCAATTATCTATTATCTCATCCAAAACACATAAGCAGAGGGGATACTTCCCAACTCATTCTATAAGGCCAGCATTACCTAATACCAAAAGCAGATAAAGTCATTACAAGAAAAAAATCAATAGACCAATATCTCTTATAAACACAGATGGAAAAATCCTCAAAATATATTAGGAATTAAATTCAACAATATATTAAAATTATTATGCATACAACCAAGTGAGATTTATCCCAAGTATGCCATGATGGTTTAACATTCAAAAATCAATAAAGGTAATCCACCATATCAACAAACTAAAGAAGAGAAATAATGTTGGGACACCTGGGTGGCTCAGTCATTAACTGTCTGCCTTCGGCTCAGGTCATGATCCCAGGGTCCTGGGATTGAGCTCTGCATCAGGCTCCCTGCTCAGTGAGAAGCCTGCCTCTCCCTCTCCCGCTCCCCCTGCTGTGTTCCCTCTCTCGCTGTGTCTCTCTCTGTCAAATAAATAATTAAAATCTTCAAAAAAAAAAAAGAAGAGAAATAATGTGATTATATAAATTGATGCTGAAAAGCCTTTGACAAAATTCACCAACCATTTAGCGATAAAATCTTTCAGAAATTATGAATAGAGGGATACTCTCTCAATTTGATAAGGAACATCTGAAAAATTACAGCTAACATCAAACTTGGGTTAGTATATACACATATATTTTTCAGCTCTGATAGCTGAAAGGGCCTAAAAGAAATGATACCCAGTAGTAATGAGCACCCTAGTACCCAAATTTTGTTTCTAATACTATTCTCCAATAAAAATGAAGAAGTCTTCAAAGGCAAAGGACTGATTCCAGGCTGGGGCAATAAATATACAAAATGACCATGGTACATCTCATAGCGCCAAAAAATAATGAACTGCTAATATAGATAGATGATAGATGGATGGATAGATAGATAGATAGACAGATAGAAAGATAGATAGATAGGGATATGTCAAAGGGGCACAAAATCCAACTGAAAGAATTCCTAATACCCAAACTGGAACAATTGAGCAACCAAGTGAATAAGGTAGTATTGGATTATGACCAAAAAGTCTTTAAGAAATATTTATGAGTCTAGGGGTGCCTGAGTGGCTCAGTCGGTTAAGTGTCTGCCTTTGGCTCAGGTCATGATCTCAGGGTCCTGGGATCGAGTCCGTGGGGAGCCTGCTTCTCCCTCTGCCTCTGCCTCTCTCTCTCTGTCTCTCATGAATAAAGAAAGAAAATCTTTAAAAAAAGAGAGAGAAATAGAAAATTCCATTTTTGTAGTTGGAGGCTTCAATGTGATAAATAGATAATTGGTTAGTTTCTTAGTTTCTTAAGCAAAAGAATTCCAAATAATTTATGTAGCTACTCTGCACTCCACATAGTAACTTCCTTCCAAAGAGTATAGCATGGAAAGAAAGATGGAGTATCTTTACAGTGGAGAAACCTGGCAAACACTACCTCAGCTGGATGGTCCAGATGAACATCAACACTAATAAATCATGTTGATAGTATATACCTTGATATGATGTGATGAAAAAATTAATTTACCTCTATAAATTTCCTCCCCCAAACCCAGAAACCCCATCTAATCATGATAAGAACATCAATCAATCATCAATAGAGGGGCATCTTATAATAAATCTGAGCATTCCTTAAAATTGTCAAGGTTATCAAACAGGAGCCTAAGGGGACACATGACAAAATATAATGAGATATTGAAGATAAGATCCTGGGATAGAAAAAGAAAAAGAAAAAAAGGACATTAGGTAAAAACTAAGGAAGTACAACTAAACTATGGATTTAATTAATACTATATCAGTACTGGTTAATTAAGTGTAATGATGTACCATTCTAATG
>NC_138382.1:45432887-45475289 GCF_054177405.1 Leptonychotes weddellii
AGAAGAAGAAGGTAGCAGGAGGGGAAGAATGAAGCGGGGGAAATCGGAGGGGTAGACGAACCATGAGAGACGATGGACTCTGAAAAACAAACTGAGGGTTCTAGAGGGGAGGGGGGTGGGAGGATGGGTTAGCCTGGTGATGGGTATTGAGGAGGGCAGATTCTGCATGGAGCACTGGGTGTTATGCACAAACAATGAATCATGGAACACTTCATCTAAAACTAATGTGTAATGTATGGGGATTAACATAAGAATAAAAAAAAATAATAGGGCAAATAGAGTGTGGGGTTTATGGGAAATCTCTATACTATCTTTACAGTTGTTTTGTAAATCTAAAACTTTATTTTTAAAAAAAGTCTTTTTAAAACAATTGCATACTGCAGGATCCAATAAATGGTGCATCTGTTTAGTAGCCAACACTTGTAATGGAGTTTCCTTGTCTTTTTAAAAGATTTTTGGTAGTGAATATAAGCTTAAAACTATAAAACTTAAAACTATAATGGCCTGGAATAAAACCTAAGCAGTATTAGCCAATATTTAGTTTGTTTAAATTAGAATAGAGCACCCTTTTATCAACCACAGGAACTATAGAACATTTCCATTGATACAGATATGACCTAATTTTCAAATATCAAATCATATCTTACATATGTTACAAATAACAGGAAGGGATTCTGAGTAATTTCTCAAGGGATAGTTCCTGCCACTATAATTCACCCAGGGTGATATTATCAATATATTTATTGCATGCTACTGCTCATACCACTAGGTAGTAAATATGTGATAGACAAAATGTATGCCAGAAAATATCCTCTAAGCAAGAAAGGTGAAAACCATTGTCAGGAGAGGATTCAAGATGGGCGTAAAATTCAAAGAGGATTAAGAGAAAGAATCAACTTAAGACAGACATACAAAGGGGTAAAGAAAAGTTACATACAAGATCATGGAGTGGTTGAAATTAGATAATTCAATATAGGATGTAAATTCAGGAAAAACGGCATCTGATGAGACTTACTCTTAAATAGGATTGGACATACTTGGCCATTATGGATAGAGAATCCAGAGAGGCAGACTAGACTACTTACTCATTTTTTTTTAATATTTTATTTATTTATTTGACAGAGAGAGACAAAGCGAGACAGGGAACACAAGCAGGGGGAGTGGGAGAGGGAGAAGTAGGCTTCCCGCTGAGCAGGAAGCCCGATGTGGGGCTGGATCCCAGGACCCTGGGATCATGACCTGAGCCGAAGGCAGATGCTTAACAACTGAGCCACCCAGGAACCCTAGACAACTTATTCTATATAGAAATAAACAAAGGAAGTTTCCAGGATTTGATCTAGACTTAAAGTGAAAATTATTAAATAGGAATGTACATTTGTCTAAAAATAACATCAAAAGGATCATTTCAGGTATCATGAATAGTAGAGGTGGTTGTTTTTACATTTTCAAGAAAAACCAAAAGTGCTGAAAAATACCATTCTGACAAAGCAAAGATGATCATATATGGAGATAGAAAAGAACCTATGAATTTAAAAATGATAAATAGTCCTGAATGCCCTCAAACTGAATGTCTATATATAATCACGAAAGAAAGGAATGATTCCCTGATCAAAAAGATATATGGCAGCTACACAGACAACATTAGCACTGAAATTAATGAAACAATATTCATAATCTAAAGTTTGAAAAAATATTTGCAACAATTTGAATTATGCCAACAATAATATCATCTTACTAACTTATTATTAAATTCTGGGAAAAAATCCAACATAAATGTTTTGATGAGCCAATATATTTACTGAAGGCTTATTTTTGTGCATTTCACACACATTTAATTAATGTTCTAAAAATATTACTTCAATGTGATTTGTAAAGATGCAGGGGTAAATAGAGACATAAATTTACCAATGGATTTTCAGACCAAGTAGGGTTTATAATGCGGTGGTGCAAAGGCTGGTGTTGTTGCTTCTTATGTCCAGAGGCAGAGGTAAAAATGCTTCAGTGTAGCTCTAAATGCTCTAATTTGATTCTTAACTACTTTGCATCTCTGACAAATTTCAGAGCCTGATGAAACTAACATAACCACAGCATATACTCTGAGCAACTCTATAATGGTGTCCTCACCATTGTATAAACGTTCAGTATCTTCAATTTGTGTAAAACATTAAAAGTCCACTTCTTTTAACCAGCTTTCCCAAATCAATATCTAATTTTCCTTCCAGAAATATATTATTTGTGAATATTAATCTTCTACATGCCATTGAGCAAATATGTATTCTCTGTTTAGCTTAGACTCACGTGTAATAGAGCAGAATAACAATACCTATCTCACAGCATTGTTAGTGAAGACAACACATGTGAAACATTTAGGAGTGTCTGGTTCATGGCAATCTCAATAATTAATAGCTACCGGTGTCATTTTTATTAATCTATTAGCATAAACTGGTCTTTGAATATTGTAGCTTTTGCATTTTTGCCCACATGGCTCCACCAAAGAGAATACTCTTACCATTTCTTTCTGCCAATCCAAATTTTATACCTCTTTAGAAACTGGTTTAATCCCTATCAGCGCTCCTGCCAATAGTTCTTTAACTCACATCACTTGGTACCTGGACTATTCTTATGAAAACTCAGTACCTTCTTACTGCATTTCTATTACTATTGCTTTTGTTCATGACTATGAATTTTAATGAACTGTGTTTCATTTTACTTATTGAACTTTAAATTTGTTAATTTGAGTCCCATCTCATTTTTCTTGTCTCTATTCTCCTCAGTTGTCCCAAAATTGAACTTCTCTCTCCATCCAAGGCTTCATTGCCAGTAATTGAAGCAAGATAGCAATACATATCAGGCAATATTAAATAACCCCCTGCCCATCATTGCTTCTACATATACACGTACTTACATACATACTGTGTGTGTGCGGATCACGTATCTTAGTTTGGGTTCCCCAGAAGCAGAAAACAGTTCATGTGTCAGGGATTTATTAAGAATGTGCTCTCAGGAGAAACTTATAAAAGAATAGTAATCTTATAACCCAATAACTGGAAGACAAATGACCCACTTTACTCCCCCCTTTTTTATTTAATTTCAATTAATTAACATATAGTGTATTATTAGTTTCAGAGGTAGAGCTCAGTGATTCATCAGTCTTATATAATACCCAGTGCTCATTACAGCATGTGCCCTCCTTAATGTCCATCACCCAGTTATCCCATCCTCCCACCCCTCCCCAAGAGCAACCCTCAGTTTGTTTCCTATGATTAAGAGTCTCTTATGGTTTGTCTCTCTCTCTCTGATTTTGTCTTGTTTTATTTTTCCCTTCCTTCCCCTATGATCTTCTGTTTTGTTTCTTAAATTCCACATATGAGCGAGATCATATGATACTTGTCTTTCTCTGATTGACTTATTTTGCTTAGCATAATACCCTCTAGTTCCATCCTCTAGTCATTGCAAATGGCAAGATTTCATTTTTTTGATGGCTGAGTAGTATTCCATGGTATATATATACACATCTTCTTTATCCATTCATCTGTCAATGGACGTCTCTGTTCTTTCCATAGTTGGGCTATTGTGGACATTGCTGCTATAAGCATTGGGGTGCAGGTGCCCCTTCGGATCACTACATTTGTATCTTTGGGGTAAATACCCAATAGTGCAGTTGCCAGGTCATAGGGTAACCCCATTTTCAACTTTTTGAGGAACCTCCATACTGTTTTCCAGAGGGGTTACACCAGCTTGCATTCCCACCAAAAGTGTAAGAAGGTTCCCCTTTCTCCACATCCTCACCAACATCTGTCATTTCCTGACTTGTTAATTTTAGCCATTCTGACTTGGTGTGAGGTGGTACCTCATTGTGGCTTTGATTTGGATTTCCCTGATGCCGAGTGATATTGAGCACTTTTTCATGTGTCTGTTGGCCATTTGGATGTCTTCTTTGCAGAAATGTCTGTTCATGTCTTCTGCCCATTTCTTGATTGGATTATTTGTTCTTTGGGTTTTAAGTTTGATAAGTTCTTTATAGATTTGGATACTAGCCCTTTATCTGATATGTCATTCGCAAATATCTTCTCCCATTCTGTCGATTGTCTTTTGGTTTTGTTGACTGTTTCCTTTGTTGTGCAGAAGCTTTTTATCTCGATGAAGTCCCAATAGTTCATTTTTGCATGTGTTTCCCTTGCCTTTGGAGACGTGTCTAGACATGTCATGCTGCAGCCGAGGTCACAGAGGTTACTGCTTGTGTCCTCCTCTAGGATTTTGATGGATTCCTGTCTCACAACAAATGACCCACTTTACATTGGCAAAAGTTTTGAATAGACATTTAATCAAAGAAATATGAAATGAGCCAATTGACAAAGGAAAAGATACTCAGATTCGTATTTGTAAGAATGGAAATTAAAGCCATAATGATATACCACTTTATACCCACTAGATTGGACTAGAAAAGACAGTGGGAAGGGTAGAGAACTACTGATAACCTCATACATTGAAAGAGGACAAGTAAAATGGGAAGCTTCCTTTGTGAAACAGTTTGGTACTTTCCAAATAAATGTAGCTTTACCACATGACCCAGCAATACCACTCCTAGGAATCTAACCAAAAGAATGAAAATACATGGCCACACAGACTTATATGTAATGCTTATAATGCCTCCAAACTAAAAACAACCAAGTGTCTATAAACCAGTGAGCAATTAGCGAAATGTGGTTTATCCATTCAGTGGAATACTATTCAGCAATAAAAAGGAGCAAAGTACTGATATCTGCTATATGGATGACTCACAACAGTATTTTACTTTGCAAAATAATTCAGGCACACATAAAAAAACAAACAAACAAAAACCTACCATATTCTTTGATTCCATTTATACGAGTTGTCCATAAAAAGGCCAGGAAGTACAGTAGTGGTTGCTTAGAACTAGGGTTGGGAACATGGGGTGACTAGGAAAGATAAATGGGATCTTTTTGGAGTACAGAAAAAATATTTTAAAATTGGATTGTTGTGACAGTCATATAACTCTGTAAATTCACACACAAAAAATAAATTCTATAGTTAAAATAGGTCAATTTTATGGGATGTGAATTATTTTTTAATAGAACTGTTTTTAAAAAAAAAATTGAAGTTTGTGGAGACTTCTCCCTATTTCACTGGTAGTTACCAGAGTTACCAGCTGAAAAGGGGTCCTCTCATTTTGCAAGTGAATATCCACTGGCAAATTCTATGTTCCTGTGCTTCTTAGATTGTTAAAGATCCTTTGTCTCTTCACTCCAGCACCTATGCACTGTTGGTAAACCTGGGTTGTTCTTTTGAGGGTGTGGGTTCATCTCTCCCATTCATCTTGTGTTTCATGGAGATTCCTTATCATACAGTTTTATTAATGATGTTATCCATGTAAAATTTATTTGTTTTGCTATCCCGGCTTGTTTTTCCTGGAGGATTTGGAAGATAGAGTAATTTAAAACTGCATGCTATCATCATCCTTCCCCATAAGGAAGTCTGAATTGTTTTCTAAGTCGTAAAACAAAAAATAGTATCAAAAACAAGAGACAGTAAACATGATAGCATTCACAATGCTAGCCAAGCATGCAATAGAGAGATAAAAAATGCACAACGTTGCAAACGTCAAGTGAAGGAATCAGAAACTAGTTACACAAATATTTACAACACAGTGCCAGGGTGCCATTATGGATGAATTGACATGCTTGCAGAGAAGTACATTCATATTGTTCCAGCCCTCACTTCAACTGCAGAAGTCCTGCACATTTTCAGCAGCCACTATAGAATCCACCTTTCTGTCTTTCTTTCTTTGTTTTTCCGAAGAAAATTGCCCTTGATCCACAAATGCCGAGTTAGCTGTACCCACATTTATGGTATTCCCTTTTAAATTTATCAAATTTATTAAAAGTGGTTGTTTACTTATTTGTTTCTCCCTCTAAAATGTGAGTGATTAGAAGCTAGTGGCTGTGTTAATCTTATTTATCTTAAACCCAGCAGCTCAACATATGTTTATTGAATTAATTAGCCATCTAATCATTCCTTCCTTACTGAGTCTCGATATTTGTAAACCTTCATATTTCTTCATTTTAGCTATATTTTCTATGGTTATTTCAACTTAACATTTTTGCGGTTCACATTTTTGCCTCATAATTTTTTTAAACTTCTGATTTTTATTTTCCAACAGAAATTTCTATATTTTCTTCCTGCTTTGAATGTCCATGGCATATTGTTTAAATCTGTCTTGTGATATTTATTTTATACCATTTTGTGCAATAGTTGTCTTTTTCTCTCATACTTGCTACTAAAATCTAAACCATCTGTGGAAACAACTGGGACTTTCTAACTTCTGTTTCCTTGCTAGATTTTGCATGCAGTAACTATACACTATGCGTCTGATTAATTTAGAATAATTTAACTTTATTGAGGACATAACGTGTGCTAAGCATGTGTTAAACATGGAGACACAGTGTATGTATTCTCTCAATTTCTTGATCTGACAAAATATGTGGAAGCCTGTTTACAGCCTGTTTTCTTCTAATTAGATGAATTAGAAACCGTATTATAAAATAAGCCTAGGTAAGAACTGCTACTTTCTTATATCTATTTATTTGTCATGCAGGGATCTCTTATCTACATTCTGTGTCTTGACAAAGCAGAGTATGATTATTAAGGTAGCAAAATGAACCCTTTAACTATTAGGATTAAAAAGATAAAACCCCTCACAGTTTTTTTCTCTTTAGTGGATAAAATTCCTTCAAGATATGCTTTATACTCCCTATGAAACTACCCAGGAGATGCATAAATCCACCATTGATTCATTAATTCTCAGTCAAAAAATTATATATCAAATGCCATGTGATTTATTGAACCTTGTTGTATTTCTTATCATACAGACTCAACATATGTTTCTTATTTTGGCCAGTTGTTTTTCCTAGTAAATATATATACAGGTCATTGAACATTTCTTATAGTATTTAATGTGAAGTAAAACTATTTTATTGCTTACCTTCACCTTGGTGTGCCTAATATCTTCCAAGATTTAATGATCTTCTTTACATGAACGAGATGCTCCAGCTTGCACACTTGAAAATTATTGGTGATTAATATCACATTTGTTTCAATTATTTCCAGCCATAACAAAAAAATAAAAGTGCCTCAATCTAGTTTACATACTGATATACATCTCATTCCAAAACTTGCCAGTGATAGGCAAAAAAAGAAGTATTTAGTCTATATTACTTATAAAATAGATGCAGCAGCCCTAAAGGCGACAAATACAGTCCAGCAATGTATCAATTAAATATTAAATCAAAATACTCAAGAGACTTTTCAGAAAAACACAGATGGCTAAAAATTAATAAAACATATATACAACATATAGATACGATGTCTAGTCACACACATATATATGATGAGTTGCTTATTAGTTTTTATATACTTATCAGTTTTATATACTTTCTATCATAGAGTTAATCAAGAAAATATATTACCATAAACTGGAAGAATTGAGAGAAATATTGGCTAATAAAATATATCCTTCAAAATAATTTTAAAATAAAGGCAAATAACTGAGAAAAATGATGAATTGATTTACTCTATACATTGAACAGATAGAAATTTATACAGAGAATTTTTACAAATTATTATGAAAACCACTATAAAAAGCCCAGTATAAAAATCAACAGTAGAAATGAAATTTCCATTAAAGTTTTAATTTTAATGTGTCCCCTGAACCAGAGAAAATAGCTGAGTCAATAAAAATGCAAGTTCTAGCTTTTAATATGGGACTTTAGTAAAAGAAAATAAACCACTTGGAAATTATCACACCCTTGCAAATTGAAAATGAGGGAGACGGAAAGTAGGTAGGAAGCCCTCAACTCCTAGAACAAAGTGAAAAGGGGACTGCAAGAAAGCTGAGCCCATGCCTGAGCCCAGGTCCACCCCTCTGCCTGGAAAAAAGGTGGTTAGACAGCTCTGGCAGTTAGTGATCTAAAAGCAGCCATCAGCATCTGCAGTGGACTGGATGTTTTATGTTCCTCCAAAATGCATATGTTGAAATCCCAATCTCCAGTGTGATAGTATAAGGATGGTATAAGGCCTTTGGGGGATGATTAAGTCATAGGGCAGAGGCCTCCTGTCTGGGCTTAGTGCCCTTATAAGAGTGATCCCAGAGAGCTTTCTTGTCCTTCCACCATGTGAGGACACAGCAAGAAGAAGTCTGTCTATGCAGGAGGAAGCCAGTCTCACCAGGTGCCTTGATCTTGGACTTCCCAGCCTCCAGACTGAGAAATAAATGTGTGTTGTTTCCATGCCACCCAGGCTACGGTATTCTGTTACAGCAGCCCAGATGGACTAAAATAGCATCCATCGTCTCTGCTATCAGCCACATCTATCTGATAGGATGCAACAGACACAAGGGGCAACTGCCCTGCGAACATTCATGTCGAAAACAGTGATTTGCCCTGATGTCTTTTTTATACACTGTCATTCAAAGAAGAGTCTGAGTCTCTGACTCTCATAAATATAAATACATATATTTAATGTAATACAGTTTGTGTCCTGTGATTGAATTGTAAAGTTGGAGATAATAAGTTAGTTTTAATCTGAAACAAATGTGTTCTTATGAGCTGTTACCAAGTCTAAAACCTTCAGATTTAGGAGAATGCCTCAGGAAGGCCAAGGTTCATGTTCTTGTGGCTGTAAGCCAAGTGACTTCAATAGCATCCTGTGACAGGAAATGCTGGTGTACCATGTGTAAGAGAAACTGAACTAATAATGGATGTCAGAAAGTTGGCAAACCACCCACCTTCTCTCTCTCTTTCTCTCTCTCTCTGTCTCAACAGCCACTAGTGAAGAAAGCAGAAAATGAGTAGGGAGAGAGCCAAATGCCTTATTCTCTGAAAGCTTGCTCTGAAAGCATGCTTTTCTAGCAGAAGGGGGAATATTTGAAATTAAACCAAGTTCAGAGCTTGCATTGTATTATTTGTTGACCTGGGCATTCTATTTACAGGATTGACATTTTGCTTGTGATTTTAAAGTGATTGCAAGCATGCCTTCTATCCTAAAGCAAGCAGAAGTCATAGTGAGCTGGAGTACTGATACAAGGAAAGGGGAAGATTTTCTCCACTTCGTAAAATTGTAACGGAAAGTGGGAGGCGAAAATCTATGCTATGATTTGAGCACAATAAACACTCAGACTTGTTAAAATACCAATTACATTTTATAAAGACAGAAGCCTATGGCAAAGGACTCCAATTCTCTATCGTCTATGCCTGAATGGGCTAATTCTATCCTGGGGTATAATAGTGGAAAAAAAATTCTGATGTTTCAAGTCATGCCCCACAACCTAGTTTAGAAACAATAGAGTTGAGACATTTTTTTCTCATTCTGCTTACCTCTTTCCCTTTCATAAACAGCAAAAGAAAGAAAAGAAAAAAGAAAAAACAAACTTTTATTCTCCTTCAATTGCAACAGATATTCATTTATTCATTTGTTTTTTAACTGTTGAGTCTAATATCTAGTTTATGCTCAGTCCCAGGAGGAATTTGGGGCTGAGCATATTCTCAGCCAGGAAAAATTTGCCTTTACAACCAACTTTATTAAATGATGATCACCATGTACAATAATGACCATCATAGATGCCTTGATAATCTTATAAACATATCCCTTTTTTCTATTTGTTTTCTTCACAGCATTCATCAGTACCTCTGATACGCATGCACACGTGCATACATATATGTGTGTATGTATTACATATGTATATATGATTGTTTATAGCCTACTTCTTCCAGAAACCAAGTTTCATGAATTTAGAAACTGTCTAGTTTTTTTCAGCACTGTAATACCTAGTCCTAACTAGTTCTAGATCACGGTGAGACTCATGGTAGAAACTCAGTATATACACAAATAATAAATAAGCTACATATATGTGTTCAAATCAATAAAGTTGATCTACAAATAAAATGCAACTTATGTAGCTAACCTATGAGAAACAAAGCTTCCAATCCCAACTGTTGGAATCTTAACTAATTCCTATACATTTTTGAACCTCTTATTAGAGGTTACTCTTTAATAATAACTCAAATTTATCCAACCTTTGGTAACTGTCTCTTATGTGGCAAAATGGTAGAATAATTATTGTCCATTCTGTATGATTTCTCAGAGAATATTGTTATCATATTACCAATGGTTCTAGTTCTAAACATTGATGTAATGGTGATAAAATTTAGAAGAATAAAATAGATAAGATAGAAGTGTAAATTATTGCTAAGGTACTGGGGTTAAAAGTAGCCACCAAAAGTCAAAGTTTAAAAAGCCATCCAAAGTTCATTCTAGTTACTTATTGTTATCACTTTTGAGGGGAAAACACCATATTACACCTAATTTTAAGGGTGAAGTTGACATTTTCAGCACAATTCTACCATGGCCAGATCTAATATGGTAATCTAATAAACACTAATGTCAGATATGCATAGAAAGCAAGCTAAGAGCAGTTCTCTTTATGATAAAAGTTCACTTCCATAAAGGCTACAGGTAATAAATTTAATCAATATTTTTAATTTAAATAAATTTGCTCTGACAAAGGTTTGGCATTAGCTATTTCACAAACATTTAACTAGTTCTCAAACAAATCTAAAAAGAAATAGGTGTTGACATATGGCTCTTTCTTGTCACATCTACTTGTTTTTCTTTAATTGGCTTTAGTCTCAAAATCGACATGAGTCCAAATCAGTTTTTAAATAACCTTCTACATTGCTGTGTCCTGTCTACTTCCATTTTACATACCTTTTAAATATGTTTTTGCAATATTTAACTGTTGGCCTCAGACAATAAATAACCTTTAAATTAATTACAAAGTTGAATTTGTTGCATACTCTAAAAGGGATGGGTCACTATAAATAAAAATATATAACTCCAACGCAAACTTTAAAATGGATTGTTAGATAAAATCCTATTATAAGTGTTCTGATTTCTACACAAATATATTTAAGGCTGTCTTTCTTTAGAAATCACAAAGCAATGTGTCTTGCCCACTTCGATAGTGATAAAAGATGTCACATGCAAGAAAAATTTAACTTCTTTGAATCTAGCCTTCCCTTGGACTATATCAATACACTTAAAAGAAGATTTTAGTAATATCTCATTATTTATAATAACCTTCAAGTAAATAAAGCTTATTTATAGGGCTAGTTAAATAATGACACCGGTTGATAAGAAGAGTATAATTTCCTGTAATGTATGGGGATTAACATAAGAATAAAAAAAATAAAAAAAAGAAGAGTATAATTTCCAAGTCAAATCTGAAATAAATCCAAACAAGCACTTTGAAAGATTCTTAATTCTTTCATGATGGTAGATATCATTATATTTTATTTGTTGTTTTTAAAGAACACGACATAACAGGACATATATAGAAAGATAAGGGATATTCATGTGATTTTTGTTGAAACAGATGAAAAGAATGAAGAATGTTGATGGCTTTACCCTAACAAAGTAAACAAAAAAAGGAAAAAAGTAAAACAAAAGAGATACCCTGTACTATTGGGATCTGTTGATCACTGTCCTTATGTTACTGAACTACTTTAATTCTTAGGAGGCCAAGAGATGATTAGGGGTCAAACGCATCATTAACCGGAGTATCACTTTGAAGACTTTAACAATGATTTATAACATTTTACGGGTAAAAAAGTATTCATATTAAGTACAGAAAAAATATCGCCCCCCCCCAAAAAAAACCCCAAACTAATACCAGAGCACATGCCCAATATTCAAGAGTTGTTAGTGACAACCTATGGAGAATTTTGATGAAAACTTCTAGGAAAATCTGGAAAATATCCTGACTATAATTAACTTGACAGTACCAGAAAGGCACCCTGTGATGAGCATCTCTTGATACTAGTCTACCAACTCCTCCCTTTTATTATATCACTTACCATGTTCTAAGACAATTACGTGGAAGTACAATGAAGCTAAGCATTCACTTTCAACAGTATCTTTTGGTTGCCACCACCGTAGGGCCAGATATTAAACTAGTCTACCAAGGAAAGGCACCTCATCACAGCAGGGACTTCTGCCTCTAGCCATGCTCCACATTCTGCGCTGCATGCTGTAGATGAGTTGTGCCTTGGGAAACATTGTGTGTTTACCCATATGTTCAGTTGTATTTCTGGGATACTTGCAAATGAGGTGATGCTTGTAAATGTTACAGGTTTATGGCTTTACACATAATGCAGTGTTGTCAAATGTAAAAGAGGAAATAAAATGCAGCTTTTGCAAAAAAAATTAAATATGTTTATCACATCTGTTGATACGGTTGAATTTTATTAACTTTGGAAATTTTCTTAGAAAGTATAATCGTTTCCCAAGGTTTGTTAAAGATCACTTACTCCTAATAATGCATGGTGTTGTGCCATGAAATTATCATGAAAAAATAATAAAATATGTGCTCTAAAAACAATCACATAAGCGACCTTCACGTTTATTCATGAAGAAGCGACAGGTTCAGAATTATGGAATGGTTTGTGTCCAGGCAGTCAATTAAATGGTAGAGCATACTGTTAGACCAAAAAGTTTTAGTTCCCCAAATGCCTTAACTTGTTAACTGAAGGCAACCTAACAAAACATCTCAGGTAAAATTCCTATTAATTTGTAATCATTCTGCATATTGTTTCTGCACGTGTACTTCCTTTTAGATACAAACTTCATTTGTATTTTCCTTTTTTCTTCTCTTTTTTTAATCATTGCTGGATTATTTATTTATTTATGTATGTATGTATGTATGTATGTATTTGGCTACTCTATCTTTTCGTTGCCAAAAAGTATTATGCCAGAGAGCGGAGCTTCTTGCCCATTTAAGGTTTGAGAACAGGTTGTGACCATTTTGTCCCTAAGAGCTCTAATCATCCACTTTACCCAATAAAACTGTATGAGTTCATGAGCAGAGCTGCAGTTATCCTGAGGGAACCTTCAGAGTGAAGCAGCTACTACATGGTTCGATTACTTTTTTGCCCCCGTATTCAGTTGTGATGACCGATTTGCATAACAGGACCACTAAGGACCTCCACCAGAGTTTCCTCTGCCCCTGCCCCGCCCACATACAGCTGTCAACAAGAGTGCCAAGAATACTCAGTGAGGAAAGGACAGTCTCTTCAACAGGTGGTGTTGGGAAAACTGGACATCCACATTCAAAAGAATGAAATTGGACCCTTATTTTGTACCATATACAAAAATCAACACAAACTGGATTAAAGACTAAAATATAAACTCATAAGAGAAAATATCAGGGAAAATCTCCTTGACATTGGTTTTAGTGATTTCTTGGATATGATACCAAAGCAGAGGCCACAAAATAAAAACCAGACAAGTGGGACTATATCAAACTAAAAACTTTCACACAGCAAAGGAAACAATCAAGAATGAAAAACTTTCACACAGCAAAGGAAACAATCGAGAATGAAAACAATCAAAAATGAAAATGGAATGGGAGCAAATATTTGCAAATCACTTACTTGATAAGGTGTTCATACCCAAAACACAGAAGGGTCCTACAACTCAATAGCAAAACAAACAAATGAAAAAAAAAAAAAACAAAAACAGAACAAGTCAGGGTTTATCCAGAAGCTTCACTGGAGATAAAAGAGCAAATCTTAAGGAGGTCTTGTGCCTATAGCCACCAGACCTGTTCTCCTTCACTCACCCCCAATAGATAAGTTACTGGATAAATGGAAATATATCTTAAATAATTTCTTTGATTAAAAACATAATCAAGCCTCATACTCCAACAGGCACACACCATATTTCACATATAATTAGCTCATAAATAAACTTAGCAATGTGTAAAAAATAAAAATAAAAAGGGGGGGTACCTGGGTGGCTCAGTTGGTTTGGCATCTGCCTTCTGCCTTTTTAAATAGGAGTCTGCCCATTTAAAAATGGGCAAAGAACTTGAATAGACATTTCTTCAAAAAAGATAGACAAATTACTACCAGGCATATGAAAAGGTGCTTGGCATCCCTAATCACCAGAGAAATGCAAATCAAAACCATCACAATGAGACATCTCCTACTTGCTAAAATGGTTATTATCAGGAAAAAAAAAAAGATAACGTGTTGGTGAGGATGTGGAGAAAATGAAAACCTTGTACGCTGTTGGGGGGAATATAAAATGGTGCCATTAATATGTGGAGGTTCCTCAAAAATATAAAAATAGAATTACCATATGATTTAGCAACTCTATTTCTGAGCATATTCCAAAAGAATTGAAATCAGGATCTTGAAGAGGTGTCTGCCCTCTTATGTTCACTACAGCATTATTCACTATAAGATATAGAGACAACCCAAATATCCACCAACAGAAGAATGGAAAAAGAAAATGTAGTATATACATACAACAGGATGTATTACGAATGAAACATGGGCAAGGTTGCAGCTGTTTTACTTTGTCCAAAATCATCAGGATTAGAGAACTTACTCTAAGATTCTGAAAATCTTAAAAACTTATCTCTTTTTTCCCTACATTTTGCAGGTATTTTGAGGTTGAGAGCATCTCAGTCAGGAACTGTCAACTGACAGGTAAGTACTTTTAGCTTCTTTCATGATGAGACCTCATAGATTTGCCCATAAATTTCTTACACTGACAGGCCATAGGAAATCTCTAAACAATGGTTTCACAAACCACATAATGTAAAGGAACAGAATAAAGCAATAAAACATAAATTTTGATACTACAACTTCTGCTAAAATAAGTGTGCCCTTTCAAAAGTAGTGTATTTTTTAGTATAAAACCCCTTCTGATGCTGAAAGAAGATGAAATCCAGCTATCCTGGAGACTTGCAATTTTTATGGAAGCTACGTTGACATGTGGGAGAACTTTTTTTTTCTTGTTTCTTTTTTCTTGAATTTTGTTAGTTTTCTTGCTATTTTGACAGTAAAGAATCCTATAAACACTAAAGCAAAAAAATCATCATAATTAGGTTTATCTGTAAAGAGGAATAGAATTAGGCCATTCATGAAATTATTCTCTATTAATATTGGATCCCAGCACACAAATAAATAATAATTATAGTTTTATAGTAAACTAAAGGGGCTTGCAATTTCTTTAATTATCCAGTTTGTCTTTTACTTACCAAGATAACTGAAAGCCGTTCTCAGATATACAAAGGCTCAGTGGAATGCTAGCTATAATTTTTTTTTCTAAAACACTTATTCAAAATTCATTCTGGGCAGAGGCAGTGCCAGGAGAAGAGACAGCTGGGCAGTAACTGGGCAAAAAATAAATAGATAAATAATGAAGATAGATAGATGATAGATAGATAGATGATAGATAGATAGATAAGATGGATGGATGGATGGATGATAGATAGATAGATGATAGATAGATGGATAGATAGATAAAAGTAGCCAAAAGGATACTAAGTAATCAAGAGGCAAATGTCATAATATGCATTCTGAAAAAATGATTTGCTAAAAAAAAGAAGACTAAATACAGAAAAGTGGCTAAGGACTGTCACAGAGAAGTGAAAGTCTGTATTGCTCCTAAAAGGGAAATAAGAGGGAATAGCAAGGACCCCAGTGCACCCAATAAGCATTCTCTAATCGTTTTCTTGTTTTTTTAGCATCACCTCCAAACCAAAGAAAGCATCTGAGCCTAACCAATGGCTATGTTGCAAAGAAACTATAAGATGTGAAAATACTGCTGTAGACAACAAGTGGCCGTATTGTAAAAAGAGGCTAGTAAAACAAAGGACAAATAAGAAACAGATTTTACTGCATACCAGACTGGAAGAAAATTTGATGTGGAAGTAAAAGAAATTGCCAAGGCTGAAAAATACAAGGAAAAAGAAACCAAGAAAAGATGTGATACATGAGGAAAACAGGAGGAAGATCAAGATTATGACACAAACTCGGTTAGTTCCAGTACATTCGTTTTCCTGTCCGGAAGGAAGAAAATCCCCTTCTTTGGAAAGAAAATAAAACATTGAAATACAAGGCTGTATCAGATATATATAATTAGCATGTATTATATCTTTAAATAGTTCTGGCCTGGTGCTATATGAAATAGCTACTCACTTCACCTGGTAGAGTATGGGAGTGTGAAATTGGGTAGACACTGAAAACATTTCCTGTTGGTGGACCGTAAACAACACAAATTAATTATATGTGGAGTATTTTTTTTTCATTTTTAATTGTGTTTGAAGCAGCTTACATAATTATTGCTGTTTTGTTACCTGAATACCATTCTGTGATTATAAAAATAAATGTAGCTCTTATGTTGACATTCTGAAGTATTTAAGAAAATATAGTTTTAGGGGCGCCTGGGTGGCTCAGTTGGTTAAGCAACTGCCTTCGGCTCAGGTCATGATCCTGGAGTCCCGGGATCGAGTCCCGCATCGGACTCCCTGCTCAGCGGGGAGTCTGCTTCTCCCTCTGACCCTCCTCCCTCTCATGCTCTCTGTCTCTCATTCTCTCTGTCTCAAATAAATAAATAAATAAATCTTTAAAAAAAAAAAAAGAAAATATAGTTTTACATAAAAGAACATAATCTGGCTAGGGCGCCTGGGTGGCTCAGTTGGTTAAGCGACTGCCTTCGGCTCAGGTCATGATCCTGGAGTCCCGGGATCGAGTCCCACATCGGGCTCTCTGCTCGGCAGGGAGTCTGCTTCTCCCTCTGACCCTCCTCCCTCTCATGCTCTGTCTCTCATTCTCTCTCTCTCAAATAAATAAATAAAATCTTTAAAAAAAAAAAAAAAGAACATAATCTGGCTAAAAAACGTACCACAATAAGGAAGTCAGGAATGCAAATGATAGGAGTAAGCCTGGAGTCCACGGATAAAATTCTAACTCAAACTCTCTCTTTGGCTTTGGGGACTTACTTAAAGTTGTAAAGCCGGGCTAATTACAGTAATATCTAAAAAATACTTAAGTGAGACAAGGCATACAAAGATTTCAAACAGAGCAAATGACAAGTAATCAAGAAATACACTTATAGTGTAGCTCTTGGACTCTAATAATTAGTCTAGGCTTATTTAAGAAATTACATGTTAGCATTAAGCATAAGAAAGAGAACATGTGCACATTTTAGTTTTTAGTTCAGAGATGCCTTTCAAAGCATGAAATTGAAAGAGAAATAAAATATTAGCATTACATCTCAGAAAACTTAACCAAGAATGGTTACAAAACATAATTAAATGCCACAGCCACATACACACAAATTCAAATGTTCCCTTAGCCACTGCTCCAAAAAATGATCTCCAGTGAATGTGTCAGGGCAGCATGGGAAATACGGGGCATAAAATAGAAGTTCATCCAACATCTTGAAGGAAAATGAGTTACTCCCCTCCAAGTGCCATATAAGTGCACATCCTTTCTGGAAACCATACTATTTGCCTTGAAGATCTAAAGAACTCATATTTCTTGAAAGATTTACAGTGATATTTACTTAAAGTATTCATTTAGATTCTAGCCACTGTAGAGTCTGTGATATTTGGATGGAGAAATAAAAATAAATATTGCTTTTTCCTTCTTCTGAAAGATTAAATATGCTTTTTCATTAAATTAATTCTTCCAAAATTCATGCAGATTGAAATGTGGAAAAGGTGTCAAACTATAACATAAAAATACACAGCTTGCATAAGTAGGAATTATACAGCCTCCCACTGATTTCTCACCCCGCTGCCCGGTCAACCTTATTTCCACTCACTTCTAGCTTTTGCTCATCACCCCAAACTTCCATTTTAATCTCATTGGGAGGTAGCTTTGATTTAGTAGAAAAAACGGGTAATTTGAAATCATGTAGATGCGACTTTTAATAGCATTTCTTGCTCATAAAAGTTTTGTGAGCCTGAGAATATTAGTTACTACAGGCTTGAGTCCCCTCACTGTTTTTCTCATACCTAAGACGCAACCTTAGATCACGGCGTGTCGTTATTAAAGGCACAGCCTCGGGGATTAGTCTGCCACTAACAGCTGTGTAAATTTAGTGAGTTAGTTAAACTCCCAGCCTCAGGGCAAAAATCTAGAAGTGGACGAAAAGGAGAGTCAGGGCACCTGGGTGGCTCAGTAGTTAAGCATCTGCCTTCGGCTCAGGTCATGATCCCAGGGTCCTGGGATCGAGCCCCACGTCAGGCTCCCTGCTCCGTGGGAAGCCTGCTTCTCCCTCTCCCACTCCCCCTGCTTATATTCCCTCTCTTGCTGTCTCTCTGTGGCAAATAAAATCTTTAAAAAAAAAAGAAAAGGAGAGTCTTTATTTCATGTGATTTTCTGTGGGTTAAATAATTCCTTGAATGCTCATAACTGAGTTCCTGGCCCCCGATGAACAATCTATAAACATTAGTTATTATTTTTGTAAGGTTTTTATGCTCAATAAATGAAATGATATCAGTTTCACTCCCCACTTTTCTCTCATTTATCCCAGAATATGTGGAAGAGGTTATTCCCGTTGCAGTTTCCCACGTGAATTTCATGTGATTTCAATCCCTTCACTCTGACCTCCAGAATCTTGTGCTTCTCCTTCACCTTCCTATCTCCAGTGCCTGGTGTGAAGCCCCACACATCATGGGCACTAAACACATATTAATTGTATTTGTTCCATTATCCCACTTGGCACTTTTAAGTAGCGCTGCTTCCACATGTCTGCTGTTATTACTTAGTATTTCTGTTTGTAACTTTCCTGAAGTTTGGTATATCTTCAAAGTTTGTTATTTTTCCCTGTCTCTAGAGACTGCTACAAAAAAGATGGTAAATATATTTTGATGACTAACTGGTTAGCAAATGAATATATGGGGTGTTTTTATTTTTGAGTATGTATTACCTTTGTTTTATTTTTAATGTAATTGTAAGTTTATAATTTTATTTTATAATTATAAAATAATTTATAATTATTTTATTTTATAACTTTATTTTTTTATTATTATGTTCAGTTAGCCAGCATAGTTTTTGATGTAGTGTTCACTGATTCATTAGTTGTGTATAACACCCAGTGCTCATCACAACATGGGCCCTCCTTAATGCCCATCACCCGGCTCCCCACCCCCCTCCCTTCTGTAACCCTCAGTTTATTTCCCAGAGTTCAGAGTCTCTCATGTGAATATATGCTTTTTAATAATCCTAGGAGTACCTGAACAAAGATCTCATTTGCTTTTCTGTAAGTATTTTGTAATCATACTTTTCAAATGATTAAATTTATTTCTGGGGAACCATTTCATACATCAAAATGCCGAAAGATACTTGTAGAGTGACTTCAAAAGGTTATGTGTCCTGCAATAACTAGACGGAAATACTTATTGTACCATTAAAATTTAGAAATACACTATTTAAATACCTTCTTTTTTGAAGGAAAAGAGTTTGTTTATTTATTTATTTTTAAAGATTTTATTTATTTGAGAGAGAGCAGAGAGGGAGAGAACATGAGCAGGGGGAGGGGCAGAGGGAGAGGGAGAAGCAAACTCCCCGCTGAGCAGGGAGTAGACATGGACACGGAGCTTGATCCCAGGACCCTGAAATCATGACCTGAGCCCAAGGCAGACGCTTAACCAACTGAGCCACCCAGGCGCCCCTATTTATTTATTTATTTCAGAGAGAGAAGGAGAGAGCAAGCGCAAGCAGGGAGGGGTAAAGGGGAGGGAGAGGGAGAAAGAATCTGAAGCAGACTCCACGCTGAGCATGGAACAGGAGGGGGCTTGATCCCTGGATCATGAGATCAGGACCTGAGCTGAAGCCAAGAGTCATATGCTTAACCAACTGAGCCACCCAGGCCCCTAAATCAAATACTTTCTTTAAAATGTAAACATATTTCCTGAAAACTGACATATCTTTGAAGGCTTATAGTAGGGACACTATCCACAGTTTATTTTCAGTTCCTAACAACTTTTCTTTAAAACTCAACTTGTAAATTATTGTTTCCATAAAAGGAATTTGGCATAGAACACATACCGCTACAAAATAAGGATATGTAAGAACACTCTGAGAAAGATGGAGAGCCACAGGGCTTGCTGGGAGAAAGAGAGCCTAACCCTAGAGCTTGGGATGATTGGAAAGAATTAAAAACTGGCCAGAAACCAGGTAGGCCATTGCAGAAGAAAATGACTAGATCTTAATACATTTCAGAACACATAGGAGGGAGAAATTGATCGTTATATAATGAAGGTGTATAGAACTAGAGCTTGTAATATTTACTGACCTTTGGTACCTAATGGGGCAGAAAAAGAGGCTCAACTCCACTGAGCCACACACCAAATGCATTATGATAATGCCAGTCCAACTGTTATTGCCCAGACCTACCCAAGATGCCAGGGGCTGAAGGCAACACAGGGAAACCCAGCAGAATCTAGGATCTTTGGAGTCAGGGGATCAGTGAGCTCAGAACCTTTCAGAGAAGACAGGGAGGTGGCAGGAGGCAGACTCTTAGAGCTCAGGCTCCAAGACCTAGATACATACTTCACTGTCTAATTGGACTTCACTTATAATGCAAACTCAAAGAGTAAATCATTAAGAATTACATTCAAGAATTACATTTCAAAGGGTGCCTGGGTGGCTCAGTCGTTAAGCATCTGCCTTCGGCTCAGGTCATGATCCCGGGATCCTGGGATCAAGCCCCGCATCGGGCTCCCTGCTCAGCAGGAAGTCTGCTTCTCCCTCTCCCACTCCCCCTGCTTGTGTTCCTTCTCTCTGTCTGTGTCTCTCTTTGTCAAATAAATAAATAAAATCTTAAAAAAAAATTACATTTCAATATAGCAACTGCAGAACATTAAATTCCAAGTATGGGGCCCTTCTGAGTTCGGGGCTGCTTGCAATTACACTGGGCACATGAACAAGAAGTGCTGGTGCTAAGCAGTGTTCTAGGTATGGCCGATAGTGTACTGATACAAAAGAAGACAAGAAAACCTTGCCATGGGGCGCCTGGGTGGCTCAGTCAGTTAAGCGGCTGCCTTCTGCTCAGGTCATGATCCCAGGATCCTGGTATGGAGTCCCGGATCGGGCTCCCTGCTGAGCGGGAAGCCTGCTTCTCCCTCTCCCTGCAGCTCCCCCTGCCTGTGCTCACTCTCTCCCTGTGCCAAATAAATAAATAACATCTTTTAAAAAAAGAAGAAGAAGAAAGAAAGAAAAAACAAGAAAACCTCACCAACACAAAGTTTGTATTCTAGTCACTGAGGACACCTTAAACAAAATCAACACATTTTACAATATGTTAGAAGATGGGAGGGTCCATGAAGAAAAATGCATCAAGGAAGGGAGAAGGATATGGAGTTATGGGCATAACAATTTTAAAGAAGTTGTTCAAGGAGGTCTCACTGAGTAGTTGAGAATTGTGCAAAACCTGAAGGGATAAGGGAGGTGAGACTTTGGATTATCTTGAAGAAGAATGTTCCAGATAGAGGGAGGAGCAAATCCATGGTATGGAGCATTCATGAATCATTTAAGAAAAAGAAAGAGGCTAGTGTATTGGAGAATGAATAATGTGAAAAGCAGGAGGGCAGTAATTTGAGACCCAAATTTTAAAAGACTCCAAACTGTGGTGATCTGTAGACCACTGAAATGACTTTAGCTTTTCCTTTGAATGAGCAAGAGTTAGTGGAGAGTTTATCAAAGAATGAAATAATTCCTCTGCCTTTTAAAGGGATCTCTCTGGCTGCTTTATTGAGAAGAGACGGGAGTGGTTCAAGAGTTGCAGCAGAAAGCCAGCAGCAGAAAGTTAATGCAATGATACAATTAGGAAGATGACTGTTGGTGCTCCAGCCATTATTCTCACATCCCAGGCAGCAGATTCAGTGGGAGAAGGTCGTGCCCATCTAACTTCTGAGTGAATTTTATCATAATACAGTAGCTTAAGAAGAAGCAGAGCGAAATCACGATGAGGTGATTAAAAGGAATAAAACCTTTCCCCAAACCTTGGAGCTTCAAGAACAGTCGGCTTGGTGTCTACAACCACTAGGATAAGGGATCATACCATTTTAATGGACTCTCATGAGGTACGGTGACTAATCGGGGTGCAGACTCGAGGATAGCTAAGTAATTGATATCTGTCCAAAAGGGGCATAAAATTTCAGAGCATAATTTGAAAACTTTGTATTTAGTCACACATGTGTGACTTACATAGAATTAAAGAAAGCGGGACTTCTTTAAAAAAGACAAGTCTCAGAACAGGGCCTGCAAACCCACTCTAAACAAATGTCCTTTTTTGCAGACACAGCTGCCAAGTTGTCAAAAGCAGAAAGTCATTCATCAATATTCCCGTCTAGAAATGTTAGTCACTATCTGATAATCCTGCTCCCTTATAAAAAGCCTTTCTTGCCCATCTCCTATATATATATATATCCATGCTGGTAAAACCACTTAAAAGTTATAGGGTGTATTTTACAATAAGTCTCAACATGCAATAGCTGTACCGACACGTAACAAGCAGACTGCCATGCGGGACTGACCAGCTCGTGTGCACAGCCCCCTACGTCTGTAGGTAAAGTAGATGTTGAACTTCACGAAAAGCCCTTTGATCTTTTTGTCAATGTCATAGAAGAGAAGAAAAAAGGGATAGCCTAATTTTACTTGGGTATCTCCTCTATTAATTTTAATAATAAAATTATTAGCAAGAGAGTCCCACTATCCCCTAAAGTAATATGGGGTAAATTTAATCAAGCATATTCTGTCATACTGTAGCCTTTTCTCTGACCTCCCATACTGTAGCTATTTCCCAGACTGCTCTTTACTTCTAGAGACAAACCCAAATCTGAAAATCCCAAACCCCCACATTAACGAGGAAGACTTTCTACGTGTAGGAGGAAATTTTACAAACTGATGCAGAGCCTGAAATAGACTGACACAAGTTTGAAAGTGAGTCACCTCACTTTCCAGCTTTGTGACCATAAGAAAATAAAAATAAACCCACCTAATGGTTTTTCTGTTAAAGGAAGCATGTTAAAATTATGTTTAGTATTTTCCCAAATACAGTAGTAATGCATGATCTTTACTGAAAAAATTAAAGAATGCTAAAAAGAGAAACATTTTTTAAATTGTCCCTTTAACTCATAGACAACCATTATTAACATTTGGGGACTTTCCAGTCCTTCTTAAAAAAAAAAAATCTATCCTTGATGACAAGTTTTTTTTTTCCTGGAGTTCTCTGACAATTAAATTCATGCCTCTGTATCTGAAATTTCTTTGATCCTTCATGACACGTGTGACTTAATATCTTGTCTTCAGAAAATATTTTATACCATGTGTTCCCTCAGATATTCATCCATGGTTCTGAAAGTGAGTTGTAGTTTAGAAAAATAACCTCTAAGCCTAAGGGATGAATTTCCTATTTCTACAAAAGAGGCAAGATCACAACGTTCAGTGACAAATTAAAGCAAGGATTCTCCACTCCCCCACCCACAACTCTACCCCTGTGGTTCCAGTGGCTCCTTACCCTTTAAATTTGTAACCCGAGGGAAGATCTACCTTCAGTCATTATGGTTGTGGCTTATGCAATAACAACCTTAAAACTGTGGCAGAAACTAACTTACCCTCAATTATCATTCAGTGTTTATTATAATTAAATATAAACAAAGGCGATATTAGAAACAAAAATCATCTCAGTCTAAGCAGGTAGTTTGAAACAGCTCAATTTTTATCTATTAGTTACCAGAACACACTCTAGAATGTTGTGATCTTAGAGTTATGGGGAAAGTGCCTAATCTATTTTTTTTGTTGTTGTTTCAAGTTTTCATTTAAATTCCAGTTAGTTAACATATCCTAATCTATTTTAAATAAGAGTCTCCAGGAGATTGTGATGCAGCTAGTACATAGAACCACTTTGGGGAGCCACTTAGTTTAATCTAACTAGATTTGCTTTATAGTTCTTTCTACATTTTCATATTCTTTTGCAGTGCTGTGCATTGCTTGAGCCAAAATTTCAGATGCTGGTTGTTTTGTTAATGGCAATAGGATTCTACTTCATACTGAGAAATGCATAGCGAATGTAAGGAAGGACCCAGGCAGTGAGTGATTCTCAAACTTTTTCTTTAAGAAGCAAGCATTTTAAAAGCACAAATTCTAGCCTCTATTTCCAGACACCATAATTCTGTAGACATTGACTTGGTAATCTGCAACTTTAAAAAATATCTAGGGGATCCTTATGTAATATTTCTCTGAGACATACTCAAAGATTAGACAATGCTCCGTTTGCTTTGGGTGATTAATTTAAGACCAGTAGGAAGCATGTTCCATATATCATTAATATTTAGCTCAGCATTATGTGAAAAACAACAGTAAAGTAATAGTATTGGAGTCTGGTCTTTTATAATATCTATTTCTATGTCAATTCAACACACCTTTCTTCCTGTAACTGTACATACATAGGGTGATGATTGATAGATGGGTGCATTTACTTATATTGATGTGTGTGTATGTTTGCATGTGCATCTGAGGAGAGGAAAAGGGAGAGGGAGGGAAGAGAGAGGGAGAAGGCAAATGCCAGTATTACCTAAAGATCAGGTTTGTTTTTCTTTTTTCTGTTTTATAAAGTTAGTGTTTTTTCTTAAAAGATTTTTGCAAGTTTGTTTGACTTCATCAATCTCTTGACTCAATCACATCAGAAGAGTCGTCCTTGAGAAGACGTTTAACTTTGTAAACAGGTCCTTGGAGGCAACCTTTGGAAAAAATAACCCTTAGATTGATTTTCCTATCATGCTTTGAAATAGCGTTAATACTGATTCCCAAAGGAAGGTGGCATAAAAATGGTAACAGAAGAACAGTCATGATTTAAAAAAAAAAAAAAAAAAAAGCTCTGATAGTAAGTAAATCATTCTGCCACGGTGCAGAATAATTTGAAGTCACTATAAAGGCTAGAGTGCTGCTTTGTGTCACTTTGAACAGCGTGCAAAACAAATAAAAAATTTGCCTAATGATATAATTATATATTATAAAAATATATTTATTACATATTTATTATAAGAAATATATATTACAGTTTTTAGAGGTTTCCATATTTTCTGGCTTTTTATAATTTTCTTCATTAAAAGAGTAGCTCATTATTTTTAACTTAGTGGATTATATTTGGTCTTTTGCCATTAGATAATAAATAGTGTCCCAAGCAGAACCAGGGTAAGCTAGAAAGTATAAAATGGGTATTGCTGTGTCTCCATCTTCTCCTTGTCCCCAGAGACAGTGTTCCCCGCTTCCTTGCTCCTCCACCTCTGTGCAAACTACAACTCCATGCAAACTACAAGTCCGTGCAAACTACACCTCCGTGCAAAGCTACGTTAGGAAGCAGCTGATAACATGGAACACTCCAAATTTAAAAGGCATGAAAGCATTAAAATGTTATCATGCAAGGAACACTTACATCTTTTAAAAACTACTTTTACTTTTATTTAGAATTATAATTGAAACTATTATAGTTTATTATGTCAATACAAAAATGCATTTAGTACGTCTTGCAAAAATGCAAGACATTTTTATGAAAAACATTTACTCTTTTTCACTTTCTCTTCCTCAGGGACCACCCATTTCAACTCTTTTAGTTGATAATTTGGTATTTAACTCCATGTTTCTAAATAACATATTTAGAGTATTGTTTCTGATTTTCAGTTTTTAAAAATATCCAGTGTAGATTTAGCTGGTTTCTTACATTGTAAACTGAAACACTCTTTCCATGACTCCATCTCTTCAATAGAGTGATTAATAATGTTTGTTAAAGTCAATGTTTGGAGTCACTGTCATTATTACATTGTAAATAACATTGCTGAAGTACATTATGATTTCATTTTCTTTTGTGTACAGCTTTCCTCATTTTCTTTCTTTTTTTTTTTTTTAAAGATTTTATTTATTTATTTGAGAGAGCGAGAATGAGAGAGAGTACATGAGAGGGGGGAGGGTTAGAGGGAGAAGCAGGCTCCTAGCTGAGCAGGGGGCCCGATGCAGGACTCGATCCCGGGACTCCAGGATCATGACCTGAGCCGAAGGCAGTTGCTTAACCAACTGAGCCACCCAGGCACCCAGCTTTCCTCATTTTCCTTGAAGAAACAGTCATTTTTATTTTGTTTGCTTTGTTCTTTGTATCTTAATGTATCCACCAAACAACCAATCATAATTGTAAATTTGCTTTGTAAATATTAAAAACCATCAAATATCCTGTTTGATGTGTTTTATTTTCGAAAATACTTCTTATGGAGTCCTAAATCCTTCTGCTCAAATCCAGACTCTGCTTCTCCAAATTTAGTGCAAAGTTGATATCCTGGGCTCTTCAGTTTTAATTTTGGGGGAAGATTCTTTCCTAGATACAGTTTTAATCTTCTGTTTCTTAAAATATATTTTACTCTTTTAATTCATTATCTCAGTTGAGATAATACCTCTTTCAGTAGAGTTCTTGGAAAGACTGCAAGAGAGGAAATTTTTAGATACCTTGCATGTCTGGAAAATGTCTTCAAGCTACTCTTCTAACTAGTTGGTTTCTTGGTCAAGTAGAGAATTCTAGGTTCAAAACAATTTTCCTTTAACTATTTTAAAGTAATTTAACCACTGATCCACTGTCTTCTAGATTTGAGTATAGTTCTGGAGACACTCAATACTATTTTGATTCCAAATATTTGTAATAAGACTTATTCTCTCTCAATCTCTCTCTCTGCATTCCCTCCCCCTCCCCTCCCTCCCTCCCTCTCTCTCTATACATATATATCCTTTAGGATTTTCTCTTTGATCATATTCTTTTGGATGTGTCCTTTTAAAATACATTTTCTAGACACTACTGGACCTATTCAATCTGGAAACACATGTTATTCAGTTCTTCAAAACATTTTAAAATTATTTGTCTGATAATTTTCTCCCCTCTAGTTTCTCAATTCTCTCTCTCTGGAATTTTTATCATTCAGATGCTGGACAACCTATATTTATTGCCTAAAATCATTATTTTTTCACTTTTGCTTTTCATTGCATGACCTTTTTTTCCGTATTCTTTGAGAGAATATCTCAATTTTATTTCCAATTGTTTCATTCTTAATTTCTGCTCTCATATTTTAAATATAAGCCTTTTTCTTATCTTATAAATTTTTATCCTTAACGTCTTCTTTATGTCACAGAATATTTTCCAATTTCTTCTGAGAATATTAATTATATAGATAGATATATAAGTAAAACATTTATTCCTGTTTCCTGTTTGCATGCTCACTTGCACTCAGGCTCTTGCTCTCTCTTTCTACATATCTATGTGTATCGATATACTTATGTCATTTCCTTTACACCTCTTCATTTTGATCTTTGCCTTTCAGATTCAATTGTTTACCTAAATTTCTTGCCATTCTTTGCTATGAATTCCTATTTAGTAGGAAGCACTGGAAAGCATATCAGAAGCTCTGAAGGCAGGAGTAGGGCTTGCAGACTGGTGGGAGGTCCAGCTCCAGTCTACATACTTTGATGGAGGAACTCCTACTCTCTGTATCGTAAAGAATGTTATCTCATACAGGATTGTTTGTAGAAATGAAACTTTCACACTCCTAATTAGAGATTTTGAGGCTGACAGTGATAGGTAACTGTGCAAATGGGCTGATAAATCTGACAGTTTAGCATATTGAACTTCACTTAATACCCCTTTTATCATCTGTGACTAATATCCCAGAGTCCAGATTCCCTCTAGTTTGACTATTGATAGAGTGAACCTTCCTTCTTCTGCTTGCACTGAGCAAGGGTAGTTGCGAGCTGTGACAGATATGGAAAGGGATCAGGTAACAAACAGCATCTTATACAATTTTTAAAAAATCTTCTCCACCTGAATCTCCATTTATGGAGATCCCTGTCACCTCTTCTATCTGAGCCTTTCCATGGTTGGGTATGTGACTCTGTCCTCTGCACTTCCCTGACCATTTGTTTAGATTTCAAATTTCTCTGCTCTTTTAAATCATTGAACATTCATCTATCTGTTTTCCCTCTTCCACAAATATATTGTGGTCACACCATCTCTCATTCTCTTAGTCCCTGTGCATCTTGCTTTACTGTAGCAATTGTAGTGAGTATTGGGAGAAAGCAAAGGTAAAAGCATGAATTCAATCCTTTGTGCTTAGGGGACTCTCTGCTATTTAATTCTATTTCTGATTTCAGACATAATTTAGCTGGTAAAGGAACAATTTCGTGTTTCTTAAAATCATGGTAAACGCGTGGGTGCCTATTTTTCCTGAGTTAATTGTGAATAAAGCCACTATATGCATTTGATTTCCATTTGCATCATGTATTTATAGTGCAGCCCTTTTATGAATTTATGTGACTTTCATATATGGCGATCTCTTGTTATTTTAATATTTTTCCTAACTTGTTGAAAAATGTGTTTTCAATTAGATCGTCCCATAAATGCTTTTAGTATCAGGGTTACAGAAACAAAATATTTCTTGATCATTTTCTTTAATTATATCTTCTAGTGATCATATTAGCAGATGGGAAAATTAGATATATTAGAAACAAAATATCATCCCATAACTGTGAATTATTTAAGTTTCAGTCTACACAAAATTATACAAAACAAAACAAACTGCAATTATGGAAATGACCAAAAGGAAAGAATGAATAGCTGATTCTGTAGCCCTTCCCTCTAGTCTGAGGGACATATAAGAATTTGACCCTTAGTCAATTCCTCTTTTGCTGCGTATGGATCAACTCAATCTACCATCACTATCAATAAAAATTCACATAACTTATTCACAACTGTACATACTATCAAAATCATTAAAGCTGAGGACCATGTTTCATTGCTCCAGGATCTTTCCTCATTGCTTTTTCTGAAATACCAATTTCAGAGTGTAAGAAATAAAGGTCAGACTGATAAGGGTAGATTATAAAACAGATGCTTGAAAAGTATAATGAGGAAGCGCAGGATTTAGCACCAGGGTGATATTGTTTGGGATGCTCAGGCCAACATGTACTGGATATATGAGTCAGCAATGGTTTGTTGATGGAATTAAAGATACTAACCAGTATTAATTATACTGACCAATAACATTATTTACTAGCAAGCAGAAATGCTAAAGTGCCACCCTTCAAGTGTTGGCCTAGACTCTTCAATACAGAATAGCTTTCCCTGGGATAGGAGTATATATGATGTCTTTTCTTCTATTGCTTGAGGAATTCCCAGACGAGTGAGTTTAAAGCCAAAGTTAGGGCTAAGATTTTGGTTCCATTAAAGTCAATTGCAGAAAAGATGGGGGGAAAGGTGAAATATATATCTACTCTCTTTGATGACTTGCTTTTGTTCAGTTCAAATTAGTTTCAGTTTTAAGTAACTAACAAACCAGCAAAGCTACAAAGGCCTAATTGAGGTAGAATTTCCCTCTTACAGAAAAATTCCAGTTGTGGGTAGTCCAGGGTTGGTGTGAGCATCATCAAGGAGATGGAGTTTGTTCTATCATTCTGCTTCCACACCCAAGCTTGGCATCTGTGCTCCAGTGTACTTCATGGTACAAGAGAGCTTCTGGAGCTCTGTCCACCACATCCAAGTCCAGGTAGCAGGGTAGAGGAGGAGTGGAAGGGTACAGAGTGTTTCTCCCAACTGAGTTAATGCTATTAGCCACCTTCTAGTATTTCTTTATTGGTTCAGATTTGGTCTCAATAGCATATCTAGACACAAAGGATGGGAAATGTCATCACTTAGCTGAAAATATTGAGTACCCAAGTGATATTCAGGATCTGCTCCTAAAGAAGGAGGAGGAAATAGATAGGGTGCAGCAGTTAGCAGTCTGAGAAGATGCTTGCATTCTTTCCCCTGCAGTTTTTCCCCACTAATACATAAACCTTGTTAATTTGCTATGATCCTGTCTTTGCCCTCTTATTTTCTGCTTCTATGGCTTCACTTTCTTGCCTTATTTATTACCCCCATGTTCCTTCCATTCCCTTACCTAACCATAATATAAAACCAATGTGTGTGTGTGTGTGTGTGTATATATATATATATATATATTTTTTTTTTTTTTTAAGAGAGAGCATGTGTGAGCGGGGGAAGAGTCAGAGGAAGAAGGAGAGAGAGAATCTTAAGCAGACTCTCCCCTGAATGTGGAGCCGAACTTCGGGCTCAATCTCACAACCCTGAGATCATGACCTGAGCCAAAATCGAGTCAGATGCTTAACCCACTGAGCCACCCATGCACCCTACCAATATCTTTTATATTCATTTTATTCACTGTAGGTAATTTTATGTTTACATTAGTTTTGAAAGTGGCAAGACTAATTATTTAAAGTTTTTCTTCTAAGGTAATTGATAAAATGAATCATGATGCCTTTAGCTCATGTAATTGTGTTACCTTTTCTCCCCTTTCAGTTGTGGTAGCTATGAAATAAGGAAAACTAACCTTTTCCAATGATATGATAAGAACTTCCTGGTCTCTTCTCCTTCATCCTTTCAGAATAAAACTTTTATCCTCTGTGTTCATGGCCATGAGTCTTCTTTGTTTTTCTCTAAAGTGTTAATTCATGTTTGTAAACTCCAACACTTGGGGTGCCTGGGTAGCTCAGGCTAAGTGTCTGCCTTCGGCTCAGGTCATGATCCCAGGGTCCTGGGATTGAGCCTTGCATCAGGCTCCCTGCTCGGTGGGAAGCCTGCTTCTCCCTCTCCCACTCCCCCTGCTTGTGTTCCCTCTCTCACTGTGTCTCTCTCTGTCAAATAAATAAATAAAATCTTAAAAAAATAATAATAAGTAAATAAATTCCAACACTGAATCATATGTTCAATAAAATGCATCTTTTAACACTTGAGTTTTATATGTATGATTATATTAATATACTAATTATGTGATACTAAAAATATATTGTAAAATTATAAAGAGTGTGGAGTGATAATGTATTATTTGCAATTTCAGAGGAAATAAAAACAAATTTTGATTTTCATCATAAAGATTAGCATCAGGGTAAAAAAGTCTAGAAAATTATGTCCAATCATCTGTCCCTAGAACTATGGTTGTCAAACTATAGCATGCATAAAACTTACTTAAAACCCTTGATAAAAATCCTCAAGCTTTATAGGCCTCATCCCTAGAGACCTCTGATTCAGTTTATATAATGTGGAATCCAAGAAACTTTTAAATCAGCACACCAAGGTTCACAGGCAGGATGCCGACAGGAAAAGTGGGCGGGGGGGGGTGATGTGACAGAACAAGGAGAACACTCCTCATCAATAGAGGTTAAAACCAAATAAACAGCAGAAAAGGAAAAGGTAAGTACATCTATGTTAGAGTCTTTTGTTGTTAAAGAAAAAATACTTAAAAAAGAGTGATTTTAAAAGATAAGAAAAGAACTTACCAATTTTAAGAGAAGATTAGAGGGAGAATATGATTATAATTTTGTACTTGGTGAGAAACTGAAGCTACATTATGTAAAATGTTAGAGATTTATATATGCCCAATATAAAATTTGGCAGACAGTGATTATATTTTGTAACCAATCAAAAAATAGAAGCAAATTATGATAAATATTGCTATCAAACAGGAATAATATAATGATTAGGTCAGTGACATTCTTTTTTCTTCATCAGAAGACTATGCACTAATTTTCTACTATGTGTATGTAATACTTAAGAGCTCTACCTCCAGAAACAATTCCATTACCTATTAATTACATTATAAAGACATTTTTTCTCTATTTCTCAGTTGTTTCAACCCTAAAATTAGGATGAATTATTAATCAACTCATGAGATTGTGATGACAATTCACTATAATACATGTAAGTATGTAACAGTGTCTACTGCATGCATGCCCAGTATCATTATACTTATAACATTCTCTCTCATATCTTCCAAAGCTGTGACTGAAAAATAAATAAGGGTGATAAGGGTGGAATCAAACAATAAATCCTCATACTCTACAACTCCTGGGGGAAAAACAAAACCCTGCTATACAAAGGCTTTGCCTAATCATGGACTAAGGATGTTTTATTCTGTAAGGATTCAAATGCCCTTAAGGTTTGGCTGTCTGAAGGCACTTGGGTGGCTCGGTCAGTTGAGTGTCCAACTCTTGGTTTCAACTCAGGACATGATCTCATGGGTTGTGGGACTGAGCCCCACACCGGGCTCTGCACTCAGCAGGGAGTCTGCTTGAAGATTCTCTCCCTCCACCCCTCCCCCAGCTCATGCTCACACACACATACTCTCTCGCTCTCTCAAAAATAAATAAATAAAATCTTTCTTAAAAAAAGATTTTGGCTGTCTGAAAAAATCCTTTAGTTTGGAATGAATGTGGAGATGAATAATTACTGAAAATCCTTTGTCTATGGATTACCAAGCTTTTCTTCCCTATTACTACTGCTATTATTCATTCCTATATGTATTCTCTCCTGGAAAAGGAAGAAGGACTAGACCACTTTCAAAGGAAAGTCTCCACTTATGCATCTATTCATCTGATTCCCCTCCACAGTCATGGGTTTGCCTGGATCTGAGCAATTAACTGAGAAATGCTATCCCTAAGGTCTTTCCTGCTTGACAATCTGGATTCATGAACTGGAGAGAATATTTATTTATCCTACCTCATAGCCCAACTGTATTTATGAGTTGCCTGCATCTAGTTTACTTGCCTTCTTAAAGCAGGTATAAATTATCCAACTCAATTTTACTTGGTGTTTTTACAACTGAATGCATCAATCAGTCACTAGAAGGAGATAGCAAAAACTAGTACAACAGAGCCTTCAGGGTTCATTTAGTGTAGGATATAATTAAATGTCCTGTAAAAATTAAATGGCTGTAATTGTCACCTCTCTGCTGGTAGCAACCAAATCTGCATTCCAACCCAAATATCTCTCCTGAGTTTCAGATCAAAGAATTGAGTTGCTTCCTGGACTACAAAACTGTAATCTCACAAGCGACTCCTACTCCACAAATCATTCAGGCCTCCCCAGAGCTGTTCCTTCCACACTGCTTTTCAGTAAATGACATCACTAGAATCAGTTACCAAGCCCTGCACTTTTCCTCTCTGTCTACTTCTTTATATTCAGATTAGACATCTATAACTATGGTCCTCATCACCTCTTGTCCAGATTGCTAAAACTGAAACCCAGATTATTTCCTTTCAGTCTGGCCCCTACACCAATGTATTTTCCAAACCACCACCAAAATGATGTTTTTAAACAATTCTGAAGTGCTCTCTCTTGCCTATTATATCTTCCAGCAACCATCCATGGCAGACAAGATGAAGGGCCATTTTCTTGGCATTAGGCATTTTACTATGCCTTTATCATCTCATTCCAGCATAGAATCATCTCCTGCCATGACTGTGAAAGCCTACCAACCAATGATCACCACGCATCTCTCCCCAAACACATTTGGGGTTATTTAGTTTCTTGCAGCAAGGGAGAACACACATCAGAGGAACACTGAAGTGTCTCTCTAAAAGGGAGTTAGGAGGAGCTTATTAGAGTATTTGGACACATGCCAGAGCTGCTAAGTAGGATTTAGAGACATGTGAAGAATTCAGAGTGGGATGCTGTCAGACAGCACAGAGAAATCAATCACTGGCTATCTTCATATTTTTTTTTTTTTATCTAGGAGGCAGGGAGTTCAAAGCGGAGCTAGACTTGTCACTAGTAAAGAAACAAGAGTCATGCATGCCTTCATGAAGAAGAGGATGTTACGCTTGTGGTTGCAAGTGTAACATCTCTGTCTTACTCTATAGCAGTCACAGAATGGTCTTCTCTGAGTATTGATTCTACCCTGAAAAGTTGTTTATGTTTACTGTGGAACATTTCCACCATGCTGTCAGCTTCCAGCAGGCTGCTAGGGTCATTTTCCACTTTCTCACCACCGTGCCAAGTTCTACTTCCTCGTTTACCCAACACTGCGCAGCCCCCTGAAAGCCATGTGCTATTCCTAGTTTATGAGTCTTGACAGAAGAATTTATCAAAGCTTGAAAAACTTCAGTTGTACTTTTTCCAGGACTTCCTCCTACTTCTTAGGATTCTTTTCCTTAAAATATAGAAGAATACATAAATGTATGAACATTGGTTTTTTTAAAATAAAATAAACTATATAAAATTAAGGAACATAAAGTGTCCATTCACTAATCCATTCAGAAGCCATCTTATTCTTCTTCCCAGTTTCAAAATGAGAATAAGATTGTTCTATTCAAGGCTAACACCTTGAAAAAATGTTAATACACCAACAGCACAGAGATTCTCATTTTGCTAGGGATGGATAGGCAACCAATGAATCTATAAGTTATTTATTTGAATTTCAGAGGTTTTTTAATATATTTAACAATATTGAGTTATGTTTATTCATGTGTCTTTTTTTAAGCTGTATTTTAAAGGGAAATGATTTTCCCAATTCAACTATTTGATGGATAAGATTAAAAAAACTAATCTTGACTTTGAAATCAAATTCTCTAAAGATATGTCAAAATAAAATATTTTGGAACTATACAAAGAAAGTATCCCCAGAATTCTAACAACTGGGACAAATGCATTAGAATACATGATGTGTATATATATACACATATATACATACATACGTATATATATGTATGTTCACCAGAGTACTACTAACAGTACCTTAAAATCCAAAATATTTTGGGGTGCCTGGGTGGCTCAGTCAGTTAAGTCTCCAACTCTTGATTTTGGCTCAGGCCATGATCTCGGGGTCCAGAGGTCAAGCCTGGCATTGGCTCCATGCTGAGCACAGAGCCTAAGATTTTTCTCTCTCCCTCTCCCTCTGTTCCTCCCTCCACTCACTCTCTCTCTCTCTCAAATAAATAATCTTAAAAAAAAATCCAAAATACTTTGTAATGCTTTAAACTCCTCTAAAGAACCCTGTTCTATAATAAATAAATCTTCATAACCACTTGTTCATTTAACCAGTATGGTGCCATTTCAGCAAACTCTCAAGAGTGATGAAATAATGACAAGAATTACCATAACAATGTTAGATCAGTATATATGGAATGAGCTACATTTCTCTGAGTCTATTAATAGTACCTTTGGGAAACCGAGAAGTTAAAAGTAAATTAACAACAACAACAAAAAATAGAATCAGGCCTTGAAGTGTGCACATAGCTCACCTTCCTGGAACAGAACTCCAAACATAATATGAATAAATTCAAATAAGTAATATTAATCTAAAGTTTAGTACAATAACTCGGTAATGCAAAGGTTAATACAACAACATAGTAAGTGGAGCTGCCCAGAGCTGGCCTCCTTGCTCCCCCTGGCTGAGCACGTGGTAGAGACCCTAGAGACATAAAGCCACTCTTCCACCACGCGCTGAGCTCGCCTGTGCTGGGAGTGCGGCTCTGTAGCTCCTCCCCCCAACCCCATGTGCCTCGAGTTCTGTCACCTGTGATACCCGCGGTGGTATCTGGAAAGCTTCTGGAGGTGGCCACTGCCTTGCTTCTGTTGGATCAGGTGCCCAGAGGGCGGACTGAGGGGTTTGAGCATGATGAGGAATTTCTAAGGAAGATGCACCACCCACTGCTGGAGAAGGATGTGTCAGAGGGCACCTTGCAATGCCCAGAGTCTGGACATCTGTTCCCCAACAGCAGCAGGATCTCCGACATGCTCCTGAGTGAGGAAGGCACCCAGACTTAATGGTGCCACGTACCAGTTTTCATCCTGTGCCCCTGTGGATCTTTGTTTATGTATATCCTGTTTGCTGGTGCTGCCGTGTGTCCCCAACCCTTGACACAGTGACACACCAAATTCAGTGCTCCTGAGCTCCATATTCTATCTTTTTCCCACTAAAGGCTCAAACCCCTCCCCTGGTCCCCCCAAAAGAGGAAAGATTAAATCTTACATTTTGGCATAATGAATTAACTAGAACATAAGAAAGAGAACTTTAACTTAAAACGTAGACTGTGTAGGAGCTACTTGTAAACAGTTAATAGGGAAAAATTCTTCTCTGTGACAAAATAATGACAAGGATTTACAGAAAGAGGTAAAATAAAATATAGCCAGGTGACAGTTGGTTATCCAAAGCAGAATTTAAGTTTAACTTTGAATTTACCTTAAGAATCAATCCTAATGTAAATTAAATGTTAATCAGAAGATGTAGAGATCATTTGAAATAGGATAAAACCTTCCTCCAAAGTAATTACTCGTAAAATTATAATTGGCTTAAGGGCAGCACCAATTACAAATGCATTCCAGCTCAACCATAACTAAATACCTATAAGCAAAATCATCTCTTAATACTATATTGGATTAACCTATATATGCAGAGAAAAAAGTACTATAGTAATAAATACTGCTTTGAATAATCGCTTATGAAAATGGATGAGCCATTGATTGAGGATAGAAAAAAACTTGTTAATATATTAATTTAACATACTGTTAATCTGAAATATAAATGCAGTAAGGAATGATTGAAAGAAGTTAAAGTAAATGAACATTCAACCTTCCTTTTATTTGCTAAAGGAACCCATAAAAAAAAACCTTAAATGTATTAATTGAATATGAAAACTAGTATCTACCAAAGCAGAGGAATAATTATCTGAATTAATTATTTTGGGTCAGTGACCTCAGAACACAGAAAAGCCAGCAAATGGTCAAATCTAGACTGATCACTCAAAATACATCACCATCATTAGTTGCACCAAAATTTTTATCAATAGAACAGATTTCTCAAGTGGAAACAATGAAATCCTATTTTAGAGATCAAATTGATGTTAAAATGTATGGTTTTATTGTTGCATCCAGACATCCTAAAGATAACTTCTAGTAAAAATATTCTTTTGTTCCATCATTAAAATTCTGCGTGGCCTGAGATCAAATCAGAGCAGTTCCTTTTGGTTTCACTTCATATAAAGATACCTCATAGTATAAAAGGGCTTGAGAAATAAGGTCTATTCAACATGAAAGACTGATATTAAATATCAGTGGATATAAGAGATTATTAAAATCCCTCTGTAAGAATTGGGCTCATTGAGGTGATAGGTAATAACATAATAACATAGGTAATAACATAAATTTAAAACTTTGTTTTGGGGGGCTCGAATTTTTTATTTTAACAAACATGTTACCAATTACTTTGCAGTTACTAATTACTCCTATCTATTAGCCTTGGCCTTCTCAATGCTTAACCAAAAAATTTAGGTCACATTGAATTTCAAAAAGAACCAAAGACTGTAGGTCCATTTGGACTTCAGCCACTGGCAGATGCCATCAAATGATACAACAAAGAACAACTTTGACTTCTAACTTTATCAACACTAGTATAGATTATTGCACCTATTATCATCCTGACCTTGCTTAAACAATCTGAACGTCCACACTAAGATCATATCCACTAATAGAATTAAACTTCAAACTACCATTTGTCTGTATGAAGCTTAGCTGTGCAGACAGTTAAGCTCAGAGTGTGCCCTCTAACTGGAGCTGTGTGAGCATAACAAAACTTCCACATGAGGTCATGTTGGCAATTATTCTGTTATAGGTAATAATAACTACATAAATATATGCACATGTGCCCTTTGCATGAACAACTACCTTCCCTAAATAATTGGCTTTGATCTACTTGTAACTTTTGGGAAGAGAGGCAGAAGAAGCCCAGACAAGGTTTTATTTAACTGCTTCTTGGAATGTGCAATTCAGTACATAAGTTAAACCTCCCAACTTGGTAAAATGAAGAATTATCTTCTGCCCTTACATTTGCTGAATGAAGCTTATTCTTAGCCATTTTACATAGACTTATCTACTTTTGACTATACTCAGCAAATCACAAAGTGATCACTATATTGACTACATGGTTTTTAAACTCAAATAGAATAGTAGAGACAACTAATTCAGGCTGACCTTAATCAGTGAGGGCTTTTATTAGGAGATGTTTAGATTTATGGCTGATTATAATTGATTATTATTGCCCTTGTCTTGATAATAATTTTCTTTATAGCAATGCTAAACCCATTAGTGGTATCATGTCTTAATATTTTTATCTCTTTAGCTGATGGCATATCTATCACCTGAGCCCCCACAACCTAAAGGAAAAAAATTTTTAAAAATATTACAAACACTATTTATCAACACCATCTTAGATGTTTACATTCGAATTATTATGAAACATCACACACTAATTCTGACAGCATCTATGACTCATGACTACTTATAAAAATAGACTCATGGAAAGTGTGTAATTACTGGTAAAACATTCCCCAACCATGTTTTATATGCCAAATAAAGCTTTACTTCACACACGATCACTTCACTTTTGGAACTGACCCTAATACTGACCCGTCTAATTGCTCTTTATGTCTTTATATACTAATGTATTGATACTGATCCTATTCTTCTTGTACTAATTTAGTACAACAACTCAGAATCTTAGTTTTGCTTTAAACCCAGTGAAGAGCAATTAATCTATTAGTATCAAGATATTTAACATTATTCACTTCCATAATTAGTCATTTCACTCCTATTACCACAATAACTACCTATATACAGAAAAATCAAGAACATGTGAATTGGATTTGAAAATCTAGAACTGTCCACCTGTAGTTTACAAGAAAATGCTTCCCATATTAATCAAAGTGTTACTGTTTGACCCCCAAATTTTATTGTTACTAACACTGCCTTGGACTTCCCAGTATATCAACCTATAACAGAAGTAAATAAATAAAATAAATAAAATAAAAATAAATAAGTAAAAATAAAATAAAAGCTATGAGTCACAGATTTAGCCTAAAAATGAGTTATAAAAAGTCTTGTAAGAGTAAAATTAGTTAGTGTAAGCACAAGACAAATAACTTTGACACCTTATATTATGGGTTATACCATAATTACCTAATACCCTTATCCTCTCAGTTACATTCATAATAGCCTTCCTAAGTCTTTTAATTTATCCCATATAATAACTTCATTATAATGTTTAGTGGGCATCATTTTTATTTATTGTAATACTTTATTAGAACTGAATGCTTAGCACTTCTAAGACTGATAGGTATATGCATTTTTTTTATTTCAAAATTCTCAGTCCATATCAACTTTAAAAATTGCTTTCCCACCTTAAGTATGGTGCTCCAAAACAAATAAAATCTGAAGTAGCTACCTCTTAAAACCTCATTATTTAATAAACTTATTACATAAAGAAATAAGCTTTACGTTTTTATTGTACTATTTTTCAACTCACTATCTACACATTTGCCAGTAGATACAAGTAGATTATCACTATTCATACTAGTCACTAGCCAATTTCACCTAACGTGCCTGAAATCCCCAAATAATGCTCTATTTCAGTGTTTATTTTAGTTCAAATAGTTTTAATCAAACATTCACTAGCATAAAACTTACCTTGTTCTATATATTATTTGAAGCAATATTAGTTCCAATATTTATTATTGCCATTTGATAGGAAACGAGACCCCAAAAAATGAATACAGGATTCTACTTTTCATTATATAAATTAATAGGATCCTTTCCACTTTTAGTAGCCCTCATTTATATTCAATATCAGAGACTCACTAACTTTACTTATAATATAATGCTGTACTTCCAGATAATCCCCAATAGGTGATCTCATAAATTACTATGACTAGCACCCATAAGGACATTTATATTAAAAAATAACCCTACAGAGGCTTTATCTTTGACTCCCAAAAGTGCACATCAAAGCACAAATTGCACCAATTATGGAACGAGATTATGGAGACAGTGCCCCTATCATTTTTTTCCTAACATTTACTATGTCTTAATATGCCTTAGAAAATGTCTTCCACTGATGGATACCTAAGACATTATTTAAATATTGATTAATTAAATTAAAATATGCTAAGTAGATTATTTTATCTATTTGCTTTTGGAAAACATTTCTTTTGAATTCCTATCTTTCTAGACTCTCATGAACCTCCAAAATTAGTAGATATACATACTAGCCACCCCTCTTCCTAACAATATTCCAATTGATCATGCTCCCTGTATGTACTTACAAAGAAAATTCTCAATGAATACTACTATGGAAAAGATAAAAGTTTCCATGCCATTCTTTATTCTGTGGGTAAGAAAACCTGAACAGATGTTATTACCAAAATCAGCAATTTAAATTATTAAATAAAACTACTCTCTTATTCTTTTAGCCCCAGCTTCTGTTCAGTTTAAATGCACTAGGATTCTGGTCCCTGCTGTGGGAACACAAGTGTCAATAAGTATCCTAGATCCATGTTTTAAATAAATGGTTTTATGTCTGTAGCCTGAGTGTCCCTAGTATCCCCCACACTTATGCACGTCTGAACAACAAAAATAAAGAGTCTCTCTTGTTTGGATCCTTTCCTTTTATGATTTTCCAGATGTACCTAATCAAGTAATCATCATACAGGCAAGAATCTCCACTGAATTCATTGACTCTAGATAGGAAAGAACGTTTTCCTAATAATAATGATCCTAATCCTCTTCTAAACAAAATGGTCATAATTATGAATTAGGGATAAAAGTGAGGAACAAGGGAGTGCATTATAAAGCAAATATGTAATGTGAATGTCAAAGAGGATTTACATTGCTAAAGATAATGGACAGTCTGTGTGCAAGGTGTTAAAGTGTTTTTCATAAGACCTGCTGTTATGCTTTCTCAATAATATAACACCGGTACTTATTCATCTTGGAAATAACAATGAAACCTAACTGAGGGCTGTAGAGTAAATAACTAGCTGACAGTCACCTAGCACACCTGCTAAGGCAGGTCTTTACCAGTTTGCCCACTGTAAACCTCTTATACAGGTGACCCTTAAACAACATGGCGGTGCAGGCCATGTGCACCAACCCACCTCAAGCCCCATAGTTGAAAGTTCACCAAAAAAAAGTGCACAACCAATCACATCTCCTCCTTAAAATATTTTCTCCATCTGGTTTTCAGTGACATACACTCTTCCATTTTCTGCCTGTCACAATGGCTGCACGTCTTCAGTTCATGTTGTTTCTTCTTCCTCATCTACCTGATCTCTTCACAACAATGTAAAATGGAAACAGCTGCAAGAATTTATAGCACTGAAGACTAAACAGAAAAAAAAATCTTGAAAATTAGTATTGATAGAATTATTTTAATTGGAGAATTTAATATGCTCTCATTTCATGGTACTTGAAGAAAAACAGGGAATATAAAACACTTGGATTATACAATTATAATGTTTGTAGAATATACATGTGTTAAAAACAAGGCCTGGATGACTGGTATTCAGGAGGAGCTCCCATCTCCCATACTGGCATGTCAAACTGGGAGAGTTGCTATACCCAAGCTCTTAATATCCCTCCTTCTAACTCGTATGTGATTGTTCATATTGTTTACATGCAGTCTTACTCTTAGACTCATGATCTTGTTGATTTGTTTGCATTATTTTGTTTTTATTGTTTCTCTCTGTTAAAAGAAAATAAATAGGGGAAAGCAGGAAGGATCCCATTAGCTCTAATGAGAGGAGCAGCCATTTCAACAGTCTTTAGTCTGTAAAGAGTTTCCCATCTGCCTCTAACATTGGATGTGTATTGTGGGTGCAAAAAACCACTGGAGAAAGAAATTAACCATAGTATGCCAAGATGAAGGAGGATCTAGGAGATGTGATTGGTTGTGTCAAGTGCTACTGATAAGTCAGGTAAGAGGGCTTGGAACTGACCTTTGGACATAGCGATATGATGGTTAGATGATGGCCTTGACAAGAGCTATTTCAGTGGAACCATGTAAAAGCTCAAATGAAGTTTGTTCAAGAGAGACTGAGGAGGGAGGAATTACAGACCTCAAGTATACAGAGATCTTTTGAGGAGCTTTCTTGAAGGGGAAAAGAGAAATGAGCAAGATTTGGAGATGCATGTGAGGTCAAGAAAAAAATAACATAAAGTGAGAAAGTTAATGGCATGTTCTTAGGCCGACAGGAATGACCCCAAAAAAGAAAAACTTTGAAAATTGAGGAAAGAAAAGACACAGTTGTTAGCCAAGTTTCCAGGAGGGAGAAATGATGCATTCTAGAGCATGAGGGGAAGAACTGAGAGCCGCCGAAAGCACAGACAATTCTCCCCTAACAACAGAAGTGAGGAGAGTATGTGGTGCAGACATAGGAAAGTTAATCTTCTAGAAGTGAGGCAAATTGCTGAAGAACTAAGAGGCAAGGTCATCAACTGACAGAGTATAGCAGGAGCTTTGAGGAGAGTGAAGGCACAAAAGGATAATTTCAGGGAGTAGAAGAGAAAATAGGCGAAGGAAATGTCATATGGTTATTGTTCTAGTCTGTTTTTTGCTTTGTTTTCTTCTTTTCCAATATTTAAATGAGAATAGGTCAATTCTACCAAGCTTGATATTTGAAAAAGAAATTTTTTTTAAAAATGGAAGAAAAGAGGGCGGAGCAAGATGGCAGAGGAGTAGAAGACCTCGATTTTGTCTCCTCTGAGGAATTCAGCTGGATAGGGATCAAACCATTCTGAACACCTACAAACTCAACAGGAGATCGAAGAAAAGAAGAGCAACAACTCTCTCATCAGAAAAGCGACCACTTTCTGGAAGGTAGGACGTGCGGA
>NC_138382.1:45475789-45494693 GCF_054177405.1 Leptonychotes weddellii
AAAAAAAAAGGAAGAAAAAAAGAAAAAGTACTTTCCATATATTCTACTTAGGTCTCCTTCATGTCTGTCTGAACATCATTTGAATTCTCCCTAAGGTATGGTAGGGCTGGATGTTGTAGATTTTGATTATTCATTCAGATAGCAGAAAAAAAGTATTAAGGGAGCTGATATTATGTGGGCAGTCACAACTGGAGAGATACATTTTTGCTTTCTGTCTCTCTAATTCTGCCTAGAGAGAGTTTTAAGCTTAGTAGTTGTGGCACTCAGCCCACAAGATGGACTCTAATCATTCCTGACTCCTTGTATTCATATTTTTGTCTAGTTTCTTCCTACATTGAATCAGGATGCGTCTGTGTGACCAATAGGTATGGTGGAAGTGTGATTTCCAAGGCTAGACCATAAAAGGTATTGCAGTTTCTCTTTTGGCTTTTCAGATTGCTCACTCTGGGGGAAACCTATCATGATATGAGGACATTTAAGCAGCCCTAGAAAGGCCAGGAAAAGGCACTGAAGCCTCCGACTAATACTGACCACCAGTATACCAACATTGCAACAGCATCTCCTGTAAGTGGATCCTTCAGCTCTCTGCAAACTTTCACGTGGCTGCAGCCCCAGGAGAGGCCCTGAGCCAAAACTTCCCAGCCAAGTCCCTTTCAAACTCCTGACCCAGAAAAACTGTGAGAGATATGAAATTATTACAGTTGGATTAAGAAGCTAATATTTGGAAGATCTGCTACTAAGCACTAGATAACTAATAAAGGAGAATTTATCCCATTGGAGAGATATCTAACTTGGTGAGATTTCATGGTAATGGAAACTCCTATGGCTCCCTGATTTTCTCTTTTCTTCAGACTGCATGCATTGCTGGTAAGAGTCTGTTGGAATTTGGCTCCAAATAGGTTGTTCTCCCTTTTTCTTAAATTCTCACAATATTTTCCCCCATCTCACATTTATTTTTTAGCTAACTTTAGATTAAAGAAAGCATTGTCTTAATCCTTTTAGCATGAATTCCACATTTCAAAATACATTAAAAATGCCATGCTGGTATCAAAGTAAATATGCCAAGTAGACTATAAAGGTAAAGAATGCTAAATATCCACCATATAAATATGATCCATCATTACTTTAGGAACTCAAATAGGGAGAATATAAAATACAGATATGTTTAAAAAATAGCAAGCTATATAAGCAATATGCAAAGAGAGAATAAATAAGGTCACTTTGACTGAAACTCTCAGATTGCCAAATACAGGGAGTGAGCTGATAAAATCACACACTTTCCCAATTGCCAACACACCCCAGGGGGATCATCTGCTGAACAAAGATAAGCCATAAAAGGAAAAGCAAAGGTATTAGATAAATTGAAGAGTATTAAAGCAAAACACAAAATGATGATATAGCACTATTTTCAAGAAATCCAAGAAATATTTTTCATTTCATACAGAGCTTCATCTTGTTTATATTTCAAGATTAAATATCTTGACATCTTCATCACTTTCTCCCATTTTTTACCATGAGAGTTTCTAAATACTATTCATTCAATCAACATGTATTTATTGAGCACCTACTATATGCCAGCACTATTGTAAGCACTGGAAATAGAACAGTGAATAAGAAAGACAGTCTCATCCTTCATGGAGCTTAAAACTAGTGCAGATAAAATTAATAAATAAGCATATCACATCAGATGAGTATTAAGTGCTATGGAAGAGAAATTGAAAAGGTAAGGTGATACGTAGTCAAGATGGATGGTTTTGATGCAGGCTGGCTGGGTCCAAGAACCCAGAAGAGGTCCCACAGGACCAGCCAAGAGGGTCTTTGGCTTCACACAGGATGGAAATCAAACACAAGCTGAGAGGAAGTGAGAGTAGTTTATTGAAGACATAGAGCAAATACAGAGTGTCTGGGAGACTCAGAAGGGAAAGGAGAGAGAGTCTTGTCCTTGCTTGGGGTCCAGAGTTTTTACTGAGGACTGTGGTCTCTTTAGGCATCCAGGAACAAAGACGAGTGTTTAGGTGTTCTCCATGTCACTTATGCCCTGGAGCCAGGGGTCTTGGTGAATCAGTGGTCTTGGAAAATATTCATGATGATCCCACCTGGTCACTCCTTAGATGCTACCTATTGTGCTGGAAGACTCCAAAGAAATCATTAACGCCTTGACCTTTACAAGGAGCACATCCATTATCTGTTCTATAAGGCAGATGTAAGGTGTGGGTGTAGGTCCCAGCAAGAATAGAAGCAGGAAAAGGAGCAGAAAAGCAGTTTTTCATTGGGTCTCTTTAGTTTCCCTGTCTCAGCCTATTTAAGAGAACATAGTCAAAGTCTAACAAAGTCAGTTACTATTAAATGTAAAATAGGTATAAATTTGATTCTCAACACTTGAGTGCATAAACTCTCTTTCCCCATGTTCCAAATTGAGTTCAATTTGTCTTTGAGGACTTCCTTATCTCTACCCTCTCCTTGAATGTTTAATAAGAAATTCAATCAATCATTTTGCAGGAGACTCTTTCACTTTCTTAAGGTCATTTAGGACTCCAAACATAATAACTTTGGAAACCTTAAAGGAAGACCACAGACCTATGCGTCGTGGCCCCCACAAAGATCTTCACTGTCCAAGGCTGCATGGGTCATTCAAAGGCATACAGTGTCGATGCTCTAGACCAAGTCCCAGCTTTCTCATTACTATGATTCTCAAGACTCTATCACTTATTCTTCAGTTCCTAGTAACCCAAATGCCCCCTTAAATGTGCCTACCATCTCTGGGTAAAGTACAAGTCTGTCTTTAATTTACAAATTTGTAATTTACAAAGCATTCAATTTACAAAACTTAGGGAATCCATATGTGCTCAGGGTCTCCTCTCTCCTTTTTTAAAAACCAAGAATCCTACCAGGCTCAGACAGTTCAGCTTTTACCTCCTGAAAACTCTTATTCCAAGAGAGTAAGAGAAAAAGAGGCAAAGAATTCCCGTCATTCTTTCCTGATAAGCCCAGAGGAAGTTACTACAGCAAATTTTTCAGTGAGGCTGTCTGCCACAGATACAAGAATAAAGAGGAATTAAATCCGCTTCCTCCAGTTTTTATAGAGTTACACTTGTCAGAAATCAAGATTTGACTACTAGATGTCACGGTGTATTTGCAGCAAGACAGAGTAGGCTGGAGGAAGATTGGGGCATAGCACTAAACTTACATATTTGGAGTCAGTGAAACACAATTTAGGTTACAAAGCCTGTTGTAATCAGTACAGAAATCTCTGTTCATCCTTAAGGTAAATATTTGAAAATGGGAAATGAAATGAAGCATCAAAGAGTCTTAATATTCTAAGTCAGTAGAGCAAAGCAGGGAAAGTTTGGTGCCCAGACAGCCCAATAGATGGTCTCTTTAGGTATGATCAAAAGGAACCATGACCAGAAGCACTGGGCTTTGGATCAGGGGCAAGACTGCTAGTCTCAGGGAAAGAAATTGATAATAACAAGACTATGGATTTCTAAATAAGCTCTTGGCAAAGAAGGGTTTAAAAAATAAAACAAGCAAATAAATATAGATTGTTTTACATGGAATACAAAACAGAATATGGTTAGGGCTTAGACATTCTTGACAAGGTGGGTAAAGGCAAAACACTGTATCTCATGGAATGGGTCAAGAATACCCTTTATAGGGGAAACCTATAAGCCCCAAGTTACCAAGTGTAGACACATACTCCACCATTCTCTCATCATACCACAGAGAAGCCAGGTGAGGACACGATGAGGCTGGAGGTAATAGCCATGCAGTGGTACTCCAGGGAAGGGCCCTGTTTTCTCTTCCATACCTACTTACAGTACAAGTTGGTGCACAGTCTTGGAAGCGAGGTATAAAAAGGAAAGTACCTAGGCACTAGAGAGTCTATAAATGCCAGTGCATTTGTCTGAGTTGTCTGAAAAATTGTATTTATGCCACTAAATCAATGTTCTTCAACCAATTTTTATTAGTGCCCCACCCCAAAGAGCCTTTCGGAGACTTTGCTCCTAATAACATCCCTGATGAAATTTTAATACCCAATATACTATATTTCTGTCTGTGTGATATATGTATATTATCTGTGCTTTATGCTTAAAAAGAAGATTTTTCTCAGTACCCCCCCCCAAGAACCAATTTTTACCCCCTTGGGGGTGTATTACCACCACTGAGAATGCATATATCAGAGAAAGGAAGGGAGTCTCACTATCTGAAGGTAAGTTCGGGTGCAATTTCTTCCATGAAGGAAATGTGGCCTTGCTCATGGTCCACCTGTGATGGGACAACCTGAGCTTCTAGGGTCATGCATATGATAATCCTGCTTTTCCTCCTCTATTGTTTGTCAAATAAATGAATAAATAAAACACTCAGTCTTTAAAACTTAGCAATAAAAGCCAAATTGCTGATTCTGTGTTATTACAGTGGTTTCGGATCTTCTTGCCTATCTAGTAGTAGTCATAAAATATTTTAACAACTTCTCTTATGATATTGATGTTGCAATTTCTAATTAAGTTAAACAGACACCTAGTTTGTGACACACAGCAATTCCATTCTTAGATATATTCCCAAGAGAATTGTATCATGTACAAGAATGTTCAAACCAATTTTATTTGTGATAGTCCCAAACTGGAAAGAGCCCAAATATCTGTCACATAGTCTATAGCATATTAATGGGATAGAAGACTACTCATCCATCCATTAACAAAAATCAGCTACTGATGAGTATAAACCTATGTCAAAAACATTATGTTGAGCAAAAGAAGCTAGGCACAGAAGATTTGTGATGTATGATATATATATATGTGTGTTATCCAGAATATATGATGTATGATTCCAGTTATACGAAGTTCAAGCCTAGGCAACACTAATCGATGTAGAAAAATCAGAAGAGTGAATGCATAGGGAAGGGGGTGGATTGATAGAAAAGGGCCATGAGGAACATCTATTAGGTGATGAAAATATCCAATATCTTGATGTCAACATTTGTCAAGCTATGAACTTAAGATTTGTGCATTTTACTGTATATAAATTGAACCTCATAGATAAAAAGATATTGCCACCAAACTGATGTTGTCAGCAAATGTCATGGCAGTTTTCATGGTGGAATCCATTTTTAGTTAAAAAGTAACTTTTTCTGCCAAAAGGAAAATACTCTGTAATTGTTATTTGCTGCAACATAACAGAAGATGCTGATGGAGCAGGCCAGCATGCTCCAGATAGAAAGCTGCCAAGCAGACTGACAAAAGACATTCCTGACTTAAAAAGGCACCTGTTTTGTGCACAGCCTAAAATCAGCAAACAGCCTGTACACAAAGTGAACTTTGAACATTTAGAGCCTACATAAAAGGACTATGTGAAATCACATTTCGGGCCATGAAATGAGGAAACATTATCCCAACAGAAAATGATAAGTGATCAGATCCCACAGGACTCAGAACAAAAGGGTCAATTCAATGGATGCAATGAAAGAAAAATGGAAGTCCAGCCTCATCCAGACCAAGGATTATGATTTTAACCCAACATACTAAAGAGAATTACTGTTTCCTCAATAGCAAAAAGCTGGGAATTCATGAATAAATTTATGTTCATGTGAATAAAATTATCCAAAACATAAAATGTACATAATAAAAGCACCATTTTCTTTACATTCTTTTGAATGGGTTCAATCCATTTCAATGAATATATTAAGTAATATCTACAGTGAAAGAACCTCTCCAGCCATTGTTGCAGAGTTACCTGGACTGAGTGTATCCTACCTATTAATTCTACCTGATTGTGCTAAAGATTATCCTTTAAAGCACAAAGCATAGTGCTTCCTCCCTGAAATCCATACAGGCCTGAGCATTGGAGCAGGACTGATCCAAAGGCAGGAAGGAGACCACAGAGCAAAGAGAATGAAGTGAGGGGCTGATTTCTAATTTACCAAAGCCTTGCTCAGCTCTATACCTAATTAGACGTTAATAACAAAATCAGAGTCAGGCCAGAATGTGTTTTGTTAGCATGTTACAAGTGAAAGAAAATAAAATAGAGAAAGAAAAACAGTATATGTTTCTATCATTTTATAGTAGAAGAGGAAACCATTTGAACCATAAATGCGTAAATGTGGTCATCTTATAAGGAATACATTGAATGTGTGCACGTGGCTTAACACTTTCACCTCGATTTTATTCTTTTCTTAGGGAGCATAAAATGAAATGTACCGTTTTCTTGGGTAACCGGCTTTCTCAGACTCGGTCTAGTGAGCAAAGTTGAGATTTTCAAGACTTTGGGGATCACAATCATTTTAAAATCTACCTAATCTGTCGATCAATCTTAAGCTGGCCAGGTTCGTGTGAAAATAACTATTATGGTGAAAGGAAGCAGATAAATATTAGAACTATTTGGTGACCATTCTTTCCATTGCAGGTACCAAGGAAAGCTTTATCTAAGACAACAGTTGTCTGTTTTTCCATTATGACCTAAGGAACCCTTTCAATGAATCCTTCAAAGGGGAGGGCCATCAGTGTTTGGGATGCTATTTAAAGGATTCATATATTAATAAGCAAAAGATGAGTAGGTAAATGCATTATAAATTTGGGGGCCAGGTAGACAAACTCTTGTAATTTGACCCTGCTGCTATGTAGTTATGGGATTTAGAGCCAGTTATAGCAGCTTAGTTTTCCTCATCCATAAAATTAAGATAAAAATAATCATCCTCACGGTACAGATAACCCTGAGGAATAAGTAGGATAACATAACAAAAATACCTACCATGTATTTAGGCCTAGAACATGGTAGTTTCCTGTTTTATTTTCCAGTGACTGCCTGAATCACCACTGTAATACCATAAACCTGGTGGCTTAAAACAATAGAAGTTTCTTTTCCCACAGTTCTGGAAGCCAAAAATTCAACATCATTTTCAGTAGGCCAAAATCAAGATGTCAGCAGGACCATACTCACTCTGCGGCTCTAAAGGAGAATCTGCTCCTGGTTTCTTCCGGCTTCTGCTGGTTTCCAACATCCTTTTGCTAGTGTTCACAACACTCCAATCTCTGCCTTATCTTCACAAAGACTTCTTTTCTCTACGTATCTCTTTTCTGTCTCTCTCTTCACTTTTGATGGCATTTAAGGCTCACTCAGATAACCCAAGATGATCTATTCATCTCAGGATTCCTAATCATATCTGAAAAGACCCTTTTTTTCCAAATAAGATGACATTTATGGGCTCTAGGGATTAGGACATGGACATATCTTTGATGCATGGGGGCTACTGTTCATCCCACCTCAGTGCTCAATAAATGCTAAGAGGCTTTCTCTGTCATGTATATGTGAGCATAAGGAGCAAGAACTTTATCCTCTTCAAAGCCTGAAGCCATATTTATGGGACTGGTCTAACAACAGTGGGTGCAAAAAACATATTTCTTCACTAAGGTTGAGAATAACCAAAAGTCAAGGAAAGCCTTAGAGATATTTTCTTTTCCAGCCATCAGAAGTATTCTCTTAAGCAAAAAAGAAGTATTAAGATTACTTTATCAAGAAATAAGCACTCAACTAAATACAGCTTAAAGAGCAGTATTTCTTAAGTAATAATAGTATGTATATTTTCTGTGAAGCTTATATTTGTATAAAAATGTGGAACATTCACACATTCAGTTATTTGAATTTGGTGTCTCCTGAAAACAAAACCAGAAAAATGTTGAGACTTTCAAAGTAGGCCACATATGTAAAACAAAGCGTGGTAAAAGTACCTAGCTTGGCAGATGGCTCGGAGTGAAATCACAAAGTGGTGTGGTGAGACATTTAATTAAAAAAAAAAGGCAATGATAAGCTGTCAGCTAATGCATTATTAATTGCACTAAAAACTTCTTCTCACCAAAATATACTAAAAGGCAAAATCTTTTGCACACAAATATATGCTAAAGCACTTTCCTTTTCACATCCAAAGAGGAGGATTTTTTTTCAAAGCAGTAGATTAGAAATCTTAAATATTAGACTTTCATAACCCATCTACATAATAATTTGTAAGGTTTTTATGCAAAAACAATTCTTCCTAAAATGTCTGAAGTAAGTAATGCTTACATAACTAAAAGAAAAGATAAACCAATAGGGATTCTCAAACTAAATTTTCCTTTATTCAAATGAAAAACAGTGATGATGGAAAGTAGAATGGGAATTTCCTTCCATCTTTTGATAAATGCGTTTTTTTCAATCAACAAATTCACATTCTGATGATATGCTATCAGTTCCTTTCACAGCTAATTCCTAAAATGTCCAAATCTTCAATGACACAAAATCCAGCCTAGCCTCAGTATATTAGACATGACTCTTTTAAAAACATTATGGAACACTCTGGAAGGTAAGTTTAGATGTATCTCCCTTAGAGCCTCCTGCTCTCAGATACACTCCAGATTCACACACCCATCATTTTGTAACCGAACTCAAGGGGTTCCTACTTAGGTGCAGCAGCATCAAAATGAACACAACCCAAGGTAGTATTGAAAGCAAACAAGTTTTTATTACTTGTCACAAGTGAGGAGACAGGAAGATAGCTCTCAAAGTACTGTCTGTCCATGGAGTTAGTGCAGGAAGCTTTCATCAGTCTACTACCGCGTGGGGGCAGGGTACATTTGGTTCAATTGTGCGTGTCCAGGATGTCAACATGCTAAGGCATACGTTGTCTGTTCAAAAAATGGCAGAAACCTCCACCCATAGGAGATCTTAGTATTATAATGAAATAAAGCTAACTTTAGAACAACTGCATCCTAGCTAACAACTTGCAATCTTAATTGTTCACAGCTTCCAGCCCCATCTCCCAATGTCAGAACAGTTGGGTAGGTGTGTAAAGTTGAACATGACTCCTCTCATACCTTGAGATCTATAGGCAAAATGGATTTATGCATGCCTTGAAAAAGTTGATCAGAAAGACTATTCCAAGAAGTCACTAGCCTTGCTAATACTGTAAGCTAGGTTGCAACGTGAAATTACTCCAATCAGAGGCCTGACATCTATCAGCAGAAGGGAGGAGAGAAAGAGACAACAGCAGGGAAGGAATGCGTTTTGTTTTGCAGAACTAGCAATTCCCTATAGCCCTTTATGTAAGCCAGTTTGGAGTGGACACCTGCACAGAAGCCCCACAAGTCGTCTTAAAGTTACCTTTAGCTCATTAGAATAGTAAGATTCCCTCCTATGGGCGAAGTTTTCTGCCATTTTTTAAACATAAGATGTATTCCCTAGCATGTTGACGTGCTAGGCATGCGCAATTGAACTAAAGTGCCTAAAGCATAGAATATGTGTAAGTTCCTTAATGCACATGCAAGCTCCCTGCCTCCACTTCCTAATACACTGAATAAAAGCTTTCTGTACTAACCCCACAAGGAGACAGTGCCCTGAGAGCTATCTCCCTGATGTGAGTCACCAAGGGCAAAGGTCAAGAAAGAATTCTTGAGACATTTTATGATGCAAAAAGATGCTTTTATTGGCAGAAAGAGCTGCACTTGTGATTGTGAGGAGCAACTCATTATATACTTCTGAGTTTTGGGGGGAGGGGTAGAGATAACTACGTCTCTAAAGGGATTTCTGCCTGTTAATGAAGAAATATAGGATCCTGGAGGGCTGGCTATTGTCAAGATTAGGTTGCTTTTAGTCTCTAGCAAAACATTCACATTAAGGCAGCCTTGAGTTCCTTGAGGAATGTCACGCTCTGCATGCCTCAGGTATTTATCAGTGGGCTGCAAGTTTTAAGGAAATTTAATTTTAGCTGTATTTCTCTTGCCTTTGTTCTCCTCATCATCCCTGCCTCCTTACTTGTAACAAGTAATAAAACTTTTTTGCTTTCAACACTTCCTTGGGGTTGTGTTCCTTGAGTTGTGTTCAATTTGATGCGCTGCAAGCAGCAAACCCCAGGAGTTTCATCAACTACTACATTTAAAGTACCTCCTGGTTCCATCACTTCCTCTGTATTTTAAGCTGCTGCCCCAGAGACTGAGCCTTTGTGATGTCATCTTGTCATCCTCCTCAACACCTTCCTCAGTTTTTTTTGTGTTTTGTTTGCTGTGCATTTGTTAGCCTTATTATTCCTTGAGTAAACAGAAAGATCTAGTTTGCCTTGGTGGCACACTCTGTTCCCTATTGGGTAGCCTAAGGAGAAATGAGCTCAGAAGGTCTGATATAGCTTCATTGCCTTAGGAAAGGTCAAGGATGTGAGTTTGTTGATGACTAAGCCCTTGGGTCTGCTTGCCAGATAAAATACAAAATGCCCAGGTAAATTTTTATTTCACATAAACAAGGAATACTGTTTTAATGTATGTCCTAAATATCATATGAGGCACACCTAGACTCAACAACTATATTCAATGTTTATCTGAAATTTGAATTTCACTGAATATCCTCTTATTTCTTCCCCCTAAACTTAGCAACCTTACCTTGGTCACATGTCTTCCCCTCTTTGGTAGCTCAGATAGTAGCTCAGCAGGTCCATGAAAGATAGCTCCATGGAAGCATCCACTTGAAAAAAGGTAAGCAGAAGAAAAAACTTCTCTCTATCCCACCTAACATAACCCTGAGAAGGTTCCATTGCTTTTGATTCAGAAACATATCTGCTTTCATCCATACAATCACAGCTTTCATGGGACTGGCATATTTTTATAATTAAGTTTATATCCTTCTGTTATAAATGTAATTCATGCTCATTAGAGAAAACTGAAAATTCAGAAATGTGTGAAGTCACTTTGTGCTCCTGCATAATAATACTATTCACAGTGATAATAATACTATTCATAGTTTATAAGTTATTTCATGATTGCATTTAATTCACACTGCAAAATGTTATATAATGTTATATAATCTACTTTTACTGAGGAAGTTGGAGCTCAGAGAATAATTTGTTAGAGAGAATGAAGCCAGTAAACAGCAGAAAAAGCTCTAAACCAAGATCTCACTAACTCTAGAGTCTACTCCACTGTGCTCCCTCTGTGCTATTAACATGTTGCTATATTTCACCCTGGGGTTCTTTCAAGGGCTGTTCTGCATATTATTAATTATAATAAATATGTCATTTTCCAAAACAAAGGACTGTTTAAAAAACTTTCTCTAAGGAAGTATAATTTTACATACAGTAAAATGCCCCAGCCTCTGCCATGAAGCTTTCCTTTATTCTCTTGGCCACCCTGACCTCTCCTACTCAATGTGGTTAATGTGCACATTTGGTTTTCCACAAATAACTCATAATCTCCCAGAAGGCACATATGATGGCTATAATTCCCCATTCACACAGAGCTGAGCACAAAGCAATAGTCCTATTATTCTAAAGGCCTCTAATGAAGTACCTCTATGGTGAGAGGCTCTTCACACACATTCTCTGCAATCATAACAACAACCCTTAAAGGTAAATATTATGTACATCATAAAGATGAAGAAACTGAGTCTCAGAGATGTTAACAAGCACCCTCGGGGCACAATGTACCTTTGTGGGAATGAAACAAAGGATTCCCTACTTCAGGGTGGAAGCAGCTCTGAGCATCTCCTGGCAAGTAGATCTTGGGCTGAACCCTCACTGACCGAGAGAACTTGAACGGGGCACAACCTGCACAACCATACACAGCAGCTCTGCGCAGTATGACACAGCTACTAAATAGCTGTGTTTAAAGTCAAGTTGTCTGACACCAAAACACATATGTATCCACCATGCTATGCAATGTCTGACTCTCTGATTCCTCCTATTTCACTCTGAAGTCTGAAGTCTGATATATAAGTTTTGGAGCTACTCTATCAACATCCCTCTTACAATTCTCCCACAAGTCTCCAGTTCCTGCTCCAGACTTACTGACAACACCCATCGCTGCTGCATCTCCCCACTTCTGCCTCTGAATCATATTATGCTCAATGCCTCAGGAGGAAAAAGACATTCTTCCCTCTCCAGACTAGGTTACAGTGTATAAAAATAAGCTCTCTCGGGATCATGGGCTTGCCTAACATGGTAAATTCTATACTTTTGGTGAATTCTCAAATTTTAACCATGGAGAACTAATCAAAAGCGTAGAAGTCACATTCACTTGTGCCATGATTTGTCTTTGATCTTACATTTATGCAGAAATTCTTTGCATAAACTTGTTTGCTAGTGAGTTGCAAAATTAATTATTAGATTCAGCAAAGATCTGATGTTGTTTTCATCAGTACTCAAATCTGATCCAGTTGTTTGGTCTTGCCCATCACACAGTATTTTACCCTTTGTACATCAAGCTTAACTTATTTAAGTTTGCTTATTAAGTTTTCTAAAAATGATGCACAAATATATTTATGAAACAATAAAATGTTCATATAGAATCATAACCTTTTTGGGTTTGAAGGACTTTTTACAGAATCCAGGTTAATTTCTAAAACAGATGAGCATGCCACCCCTAGGGCATGTGGGGCCCTGAGCAAATATTTTTTGTGGGGCAACCATCTATATAATTAACTTGGTTAAACATTTATTAGAAAAACTATGGAACCTTAAGAGTAGTAATTTATTGATGAAAATGTAGAACAATGAGTAGAGAAGAGTTATTTATGTATTTATTATTGTCTCATCAGTGGTCGTGAAGATTCTACATAGTTCGCAAGCACTATCTCTTTCCCCTCAAGTCAATAAATTCTTTTATGTTCTATATTGTGAAATATGCAGTTCCTGGCTAATTTTACATCTCCCAACTTAAGAAAAATGCAGCAACAGTTATTACTCACAATGCAATGGCTTTTTAAACAGGTTTGTACTGAAATAATATACAACTTAATATCCCTGCAGTTCTATACCATTTATTTAATGCTAATTACATCATTTCTCATAATGCTATGTTATCCACTATGCTACCCGTGAACACTGACTTCCATTGATTCTCTCAAAAGTTATTACTCTGCATTGTTGACAATGACCACAAAGGCAAGTGTTATGCAGATTAAACAGAAAAATGTAAATAATAATTCACTATATGAGCATGTTGAATTCACCATTCAGAATCATACATATTAAAAATATAGAATAACACATCTTCCAATAATATATTCTCTTGAACTCTTTAGGTCTTGACCACTGTTTTCTCTCTATCTCATACCATCCACTGAAAAAATTTCATGCTGGTCAGTGGGAGCAACCAAATTGCCAGTCCTGGACTCAAACATAGACCCTTAAATAACTATACACATGCCAGTTATGGAGATCCCTGGGGTACCTGGTCAGCCTCTCGCATGAAGATAGAGTTCAAGAGCATCCAGAAGTGGATTGGAGAGTGGGGCCCACACAGGTCCTGGCACTGGCTTGGGCAGGATACTGCTGGATCCTGGTCCTGCTGGATATTGCTGGCCATGGCCGGTCCCAAGTAATTGAAGAAAAACTTAAAATTTTCAGGAGAGAGTCTCCAAAGTGCATTCATGTTTGAGTGCTTGTGTGGATCTACAGGAAACACTAAAAATAATGAAACTGTGCTTAAGTGACGTGGCCAACAATTCTCAAAAGCCTGTGAGAGAACTAGTTCTACATCTCAGGTCTTCAACTTCCAGGGCTCTCATCCTGTCAATGATTATTTCACAAAAATCCAAGACTTGAAAGAAATCTAAAGTTCATTTTGTCAATTCCCAAAATTGACTCCTACCTGTAACGTCTCCAGCAAGCAGTCTCCTATTTCACACTTAAATTGTTTTAGTTATAGGAAACTTACCACCTGCTAATACAACATTTCTTCTCCAAAGGGTAAATCAAAGAAGGTGATATTAGACCTTTGTGTTCCCATGGTTCTTCACTATGAGTTCCTTCCAATATTTGAGAACAATTACAAGCCTTTTGATAATCCCCTTTGGTAAATTAAATGTCTTGTTCCCTTAGTGTTATATGATATGCTTTTGAGCCCTCTCAACATTCTGTTTTATCTACTTTGTCAGTACTCATCTTAAAATATGAACAAGATGAGTGCAGAAGACCTGAATCTTTCATTTTCAACAATAATTATCAGGATTTTCTTATTGGAGAGTTCTTATCATTTCATGAGTTACCCTATTTGACCAAATGTTAACCTTTGAATTCCTTAGTGTTTATAAAGCAACTGATGAAGAAACCAAAGTATAAGTTTGCTCTAGGTCTAAAGGAAATACCTATTCAATATTAATATAAGAACTATATGGACAACTGAAAGAACATAAAATGATACTGACAGAGGATGAGGAAAAAATGATATGCAATGTCTTGATTATATCATGAGAAAGACTCTCAGTACTGGCACTCATGTAAGCCAGTTATATAAAAGAATTTTAAGGTTAAAAAAAACCCTGAATTTTGTCAAGCAGTGCCTGAAACAATTATAAAATAAGCACATATGGTTTCTCTTAAGTCATTTTCTTTCTAACAGCTGTGAATGAAATCCCAAGAGCATTCACTCCAGGCAAATATACTTTAATACTGAAATTGGACTCAATGTAGTCACATTTCTCTCTGGAGGTCATGGAAAAGTTGGTTGAGAAATTATAGGCTTCATGTAGTCACCTCCCTTCTACTTTTTTGCCAATAACCCCTTCCTTGACATGCTCTTAGTCATGGCATAGGAAGGTAAAAAGCAAAGAATACTTCACTGTAATGATCCCAGCCAGCCTTTAGCTGTAAAAGAGAGATTAGATATTAACAAAAAGTTAAATAGTATATACCAAATTCTTAAAATAAGTTTCCCATTTTGTTTTGGACTGTACTCACTGGAAGTTTTGATAGGCTAAAATATCTTCGATGCACCAATTTGAGCCAACAAGAAAAAAAAAAGAATTATTTTGTGTGAAGAAGATGGCCATCCTTACGTTGCCTAGTTTTGGTAGCTACACGTGAACTACAGCAAAATGACTACAATTACAAGCCCTTGAGTCAGACTGCTGGGTTGAGATTCTAGTTCTCCCATAATAGCTCTATAACTTTGGGCAAGTCACATGAAAGTGTTAAGATCTAATAATAGTAATTTGTAATGTATTTTATAGTTCAAGAGCTATTGTCACATCTGTTAACTTATTTGTCCTCATAGCAACTGTCTCAGAATAATAAAATGGTTATTCTTTTTTCCATCCAACATGTTTATTGAGAATCTACTTTGTGTCAGGATATAAGGAATCAAAAATGTGGACAAGGTCTGAGCTTTCATAGAAATATGCTAACAGATATAATCAGGCAACATCATGTAGATAGTGATATATAAGGTAATTTCAGATAATAATAATTGTTAAGAAGCCAATAAGGTTAGGGCTGAGTCAGGTTTATCATTTAAAAAAAGACCTTCCATGAAAAGGTACTATTTAAGATGAGAACTTGAATGGAGAGAGGAAGTCAGGGAGAATATCTGGGTGGACAGCGGTAGGGGGATGGTAAATGTTCTAAGTAGTAAAGTATTAGGTAGTTTTCAACAGACAAAAATCACCGAACATTAAATATATGTAGGGGGTTTTTTTGAATATCAATTATACCTTAATAAAGCTGTGTGGGTTGTTTTGTTTTGTTTTTATTTTAAAGTCAACAGAAGGGTAGTGAGGACAGGAAGAATGGTAAGAGAGTGGGTCAGGGAACTAGCTAGGACCAGAATCCTTCTGCAGTGTGCAGGTTCATAATCAGTAAGAGACCCATCCCAAGGTCACTTGAGAGCCAGGACTAGAGTCTAGGTTTTCTTGCTCCAACTACATTGCTTTTATCCTTGATAAGATGCCCTCCTTGATAAATCATACTGCTGGATAGAACCCAGGAAAAACACCTTGCTCACTTTAGAATCTTTGTTGAAAAACATTTATATCTTCTCATAAAGTAATACTCTTATTATCTTCCTCAATTATTATCGAGTAATTCTAATGTAGCACATACTCACCTAAACATTATGCATGTTAAGGTTACTTGTCCTACCAATAACACTGTGAAGATAGTAATTAAGTTCTTTTTTTAAATGATGAAACTTAGATACAAAGTATTTATAACCTCACCTAAAGTAACACATCTAATAAATGGTAGGCTTAACATTGGAATTTAGTTCCTGTAGTGGGCATTTTGACAGAAGACACCTTAAATGCTTACGGGAAAATAAAAACATTCATTTCACCAGACATTGCCCAGGTACCTTATTCAAACATCCCTCTTAAGCATTTGAGAGCTCGTAGGGGTAGAATTTTAAGATTGTTATGAAGTTTGTCTTAGAAAAGCTCAAAGTGTAGCCAACGTATGATCAATACAAAGGTTGCCAGACAGTGATCTTACTACCAATAGGCTTACGTTTACCTCAGTTGACATTACAAATGGTGGGACAGGGACCTTATTTTTCAAGCATGAAAAAATATGTCAAAAAATGGTTCAGATTGCTGAGGTTATGTGGATCAGGTTGTTTGAAGGGTAGGTGAGTGGGCTAAGTGTGGACACAATAGTGGTGAGGTTTATCTTGCAGTGAGTAACTGAAATTAATTTTGATCAACCAGTAATCAGGATATTTATCAATTTTTCTACAGTCTTTTTCAGAATTAGATGCATATTTATAAGACAAACACAAGAGCATTCTACTGCTTTCACATAATGAAACCAGTATATACAACATTTTGCAATATAATGATTAAAGTTATGGACCCAGGAGTCAGACTGCATGGGTTCAAATTCTAGTTAGGGAACTAGAGAGATAATAGCTGAAAAACTGGGCAAATTACCAACCTCCAAGTGCTTTGGTTTCCTCATCTTAATTGAAAAAAATAATATATGTACTTTATGATAGTATTCATGAGAATAGTATTTCGCATGTAAGCATACTGAACAGTACCTGACACAGAGCCATGATTGACTCCAGAAATAGTAGGTGTTATTATAATTGTTATCATTGTTACTGTATTTTATGTATTTTATCAACATAATATTGTGTTTTCTAGTAACCATAAGACTACTCAAACTAATTGCCGAGCACTAGATTGGATGTTATGGGAAGTGTGGAATTTTCAGATGAGTCCAGTGCCTTTTTCTTCCACATAAACAGTACTTCTCTTCTCTCAATCCTGTTCTCCTTGCAGTGCTTATCCAAAACTAGCAGAAGAAATAGCAGTTACAGAGAGCAGCTGAACGTTTGATTATTAACTATGACTCCTAATGCTTTTCCATTGTCCACAAAATGATGAAACCAATTTTCCCCCCGGCCACTATAGCTATTAAAGTAGAGGCATGAGAATATTTGTGTTTAGTTTAACAAAATTTTATTGTGCACTGACCATGTGCCAGACATGCTTTGGCTTTGGATCACAGAAATAAATGATACGGAGTCCCTCAGCTTTATAAAACTCCAATTTTTCCCCCTTTCCTGGTAATTTCATTCTTCTGTTTCTCTCTTTTAGTCTATCTGGAAATTAACAAAAAGTAAAATGAAATCATAAATCAACCCTGTCAGGTGTTAGTTCAATAGCCACTAGAACAACAGAAGAGTTAAAAAAAAAAAACAAAAAACAAAAAGATTAAAAGTTGCTTGTCTGAAAGACAAGTTCCTGGTTTCTCTTTAGAAATATGCGGCAACAACAGGATCCAATTATGATTTCCCCTAACCTTATTAAAGGCAAAGTATGGGCCATATTTTGTTTGACTCTGTATCACTTTTAATCCTTCGGATAATTAAATAAATTCTTCTCATTCTGTGCACTGAGGACACTGCAGTCTAGGTTCTAGTGACTCTCCTAAGGTCACTGGTTGCAGGGGCAGAGCCAGAGTCAGAAACCCTGTCCTTCGGATTCCATCCCTTGCCTTTCGTGCAGCACTTCATTCAGGGAGTTTATGAAGACTGAGATTAAATTCATGAAGCTCTGAGATTACTTAACATCATCAACTTCTAGAGGGTGGTGAACGCAACTTAGCCAGGTTTATACTGCCATGCCTAGCATACTAGTCAGATAAATGAATGCTCAACACACACCTCCTGAATGAGGCAGCTAGGGAGCCAATAAACAGGAAGGAGGAGCTGAGACTATGAGGAATTTACTCCTTGATGATAAAGAGCCCATCATTAAGTATTTTAAAGCACTCTATTGGATATTTTATAAGGTCTAAACAACATATAGTCTGTTGCGAAGTGTATTTGTGGTACTTTTAGAGAAGAAATGTTATCACGAGCCAAATTTTGACATGATAATGCAGAGAGAGAAGAAAGTAGAATTGTATGATTGTCTCAAATATTTGTGATAACTTGAACTTGGCTGTAAACTCAGATTGAATCTCAGTATTACAAAATATCTTCCCCTTAAGCCAAAAAGCACTAAGGACTGAATATGCCCAAAACAAATAAGTGCATAGAGATTAAATGGGAAAATATGGTGACGATTATCTTGATATGAAAATTCATCTAATGATGACAATTTTTTTTCCTTTTACATTCCATTGGTTTTCAGCTAGTAATAAAATACAACTTGAAACACTCGGTTTATAGACTAGGCCGAGGCCATTTCTGAACTAATTGAATTAAATAGACAGAAAGCACAGACTGATGGCTCTCCATGGCCTTCCCAGGACCATAGAGAGCTCATAATCCATAAAAGCAGCCAGATAAATATAAATATAGCTCTTATGAGAACACTGACAAATTCACCCCCTCATTCAATAAAAAGCCGCCAAGTGAGATGATATTCCCAGGAATGGTGCAAATGATCCACTGTGGGGATGAAAAAAACAAAGGCCTGGGTGTTATACGCAAACAGTGAATCACGGAACACTACATCAAAAACTAATGATGTAGGGCGGAGCAAGATGGCGGAGGAGTAGGAGACCTGGATTTCGTCTCCTCTCAGGAATTCAGCTGGATAGGGATCAAACCATTCGGAACACCTACAAACTCAACAGGAGATCGAAGAAAAGAAGAGCAACAACTCTCTCATCAGAAAAGCGACCACTTTCTGGAAGGTAGGACGTGCGGAGAAGTGAATCCGAGGCGAT
>NC_138382.1:45495193-45511210 GCF_054177405.1 Leptonychotes weddellii
AGATAGTTTCTATATAAAAACAGAAAGTATCACATTTGTAGGAGCTGTTGGACTGATGAGCTTCTGTCAGGTAAATACGCACCCCTGTTTTTAGCAAGGCACTGAAAGTTTCCATTCGAGAATGTCAATCAAGTACACTGCTTAAAAATCAGGTACTTTAAACACACACAGTTATTTATTTGTTAACATGGAAAAAGTTCTATTCATCTGAGCTTTTGTGTGGATGACATAGGTGTAACATGGCACTACTATTTTTCATTTAATCTTTTGTGAACTTGGCTGGGGAATGGAAATATGCTCACAGTCACAGGCGGAAGAAGGCAAGGAATTTTAGAAGCAGAATGTAACTGTACATCTTTTGGTTACAAACAATAAACTGAAGTTCTGGAGTATAGATGCAATGGCCTAAGTCATAAACAGACAGGATACCAGTGTTGTCTCAACTAAAACTTTGGTTGAAGCATCGATAGTTTTCGTTTTTGTTTTTTAGTACTTCAACCAACTATTTTGTGATGTGGACCTTTTAACAGAGATTGAAAACTGGTTATGGGCTTAGTCCCCACTTGGGTCAGAATATTGTATTTGTTCTGACAGGTCTGCACGTGAGGCTCACCTCTCAGGCTAGGTAAGAAAGGTCAGGAGTTGTCTGCTGGTTATTCCACTCTATTCCAAGGCAGTTGACTGTAGCCTGAAACTCCAACTGTTTTGTAAATAAGGAGGGTTTGTAATGGGGATAGTGGCCCAGAGTGCTTATATGGATTCCTACAAAATCTTCAGTGTTGCTAGAAAAACACTGTGAAATGATTCTATAGGAAGAATGCAGTATTTTTATCTACCCAGTGTTAAGCTCTTTGAAATAAAAGCCTCCATGGAGCTTATCTAAAACCATTATGAGTTTCATAGACTGATTTAAGAACTTCTGTTTCCCAGAAAATAAACACAATATGGACAAATATAGCAACAAAAAATCACAACTCTATCCTAAATCAAACAAATACATCATACCACTTCTCTGACTTATTAAAAACAAGAGGCCCTCACAGGAGTCTGGATTTGGAAAGATTTTCTTTGTAGTCTGACAAGAAGTATTTTCCTACTGATGATCAGGTTTAAAGGAAAAGTGCTGCCAGATAGCTGAGCTCAAGATTAAATGGATCAGGGTCAGATAAAAATTTCAAAATGATTTTTTTTTGTTTCACTTGATCTTTTCTCTGAAAATATCTGACTTAAGAACAAAAATATTGCAAATGTACTATTTTTTAAAGAATGGGGTAGACAAGTGACAATCACAGGGTTTGTAACATCTTTTTACTTTCAAACACACACAAACACACACGCGCACAGGAAAATAATGCTCTTACTCCAAATGTTACTGGGTTTTTTTCATCAAATACATGATCAGGGTTATGATGGTTTTTTTCCCCTTTTATAAAATAAGACTCCTGGGAATGTTTTTTTATATTTATATCTTGCTCAAACATTTCAAAAAATTAGCATTATTCCTACCTTTTGAGGAAATAGGCAAGAATATAGTTTTAGAAGATAATTTAAAACCTTGATTATACTGTCCTCATTAAAACTTATAATACCTGAAAAGGTAATGATCCTATACTTAAAAAACAAATTAAATCAATAAACAAAAATGATTTTAAACAATCTCAGAGGAAACATGAGGAACTTGAACTTTTATAAAGGTAGTTTATTCTACTTTTCTCCATAACATAAAAGCATTTCTCCAATTAACAAAAGACAAAACAAGGACCTGGGACAGAGACTCCAGACAAGCTTCTCAAGTGAATATGTTGATGAATGAAAGACTATGGTTCACATGTCAATTTAAGGCTTATCAGACCATATACAAATCAGTCAGTATATAAAGCATAGCAAGTCAAAGAACTTTATGAAGTGTTTAAAAATATGCCTTGAAATTAGGGAGAAGATATTTTAAAACTCATTTCTCAGACATATTTACCATATTTTGTAACACTTTAAAACATGTTTAAAATGAAAAGGGGAAAAAAATAAAATGGAAAGGGAGTGATCAGGTTTTTTGTTTATTTAGCATCTTTGTGGAAATGGAAATCGCCTTTGTAAAATTGGGTTCATGTTACAGAGAAAACATCCGTTGTGTGATCTGTCCTCATGAGCTATCTCAGTTGAGGTAACTGTGCATATTTAGAGGTAGAGAAACAAATGACAAATCGGAGTAGTAGCCTCTTGTCTCTTTGGGCTGCCAGCACAGTCATCAGCCTAAGGCAAGCTCCCACTTGTGGAGGAAGCCAAATGAGCTTCATTTTCTCGGCACTTCTTACCTCGAGGCTGATGTTGCAAACCACAACGTGACAGGGGCATGAGATTGTGTAGTTACAAAAGTTGGAAGGGAAACCCTCTATGTTTACACACCCTGGTTAAAAAGAAAGCTCTGCTTTGGTATGTGAGAGAAAAGACAGGTCTATGAAGAAAGAAGGAAAGAAGGAAATCTGTTACTTGGATTTCTGTGGCATTATTATCTCCTGTGCCTCTGCGACACGTTCCCCTCACAGAGACTTCGTCAGAGACACTCCATGGGATCAGATGGGAACAAATGAAGATAGAATCAAATACAAGCATCTCCTGCTTAATTGTAGTAAACTACTAATAAACATGTTTCTAGTAACTTGGAGCTTATTTCCATTGTGTTAAAGAAAAATTATATTACTTTCCCAAACCTCTGTTTTCCTAAAATGTTACCAAAACAAAGTAATGGAACCAAATTATCATTAAACAGGTAAAATGATTAAAACATCACTTCCTGATCACCAAACAAGACGGTTAAAAAAACAGGGATTTTGGGGGCATCTGGGTGGCTCAGTCGTTAAGCGTCTGCCTTTGGCTCAGGTCATGATCTCAGGGTCCTGGGATCGAGCCCCGCATCGGGCTCCCTGCTCCGCGGGAAGCCTGCTTCTCCCTCTCCCACTCCCCCTGCTTGTGATCCCTCTCTCACTGTGTATCTCTGTCAAATGAATAAATAAAATCTAAAAAAAAAAACAGGGATTTTTGTTTTGTTTTCAGTTATGTGGTAACAAGCAGAATTTTTGTGTTCTGCATTTATAATTCAACATGGTAGAAAAATACTCAGCAACAAGTATATTTGATAGAAAAAATGCAGAAAATTTTACAATAAAATATGAAGCAATCTATGTATCTAATTCCTTTGCTTCAAGAAAGTTTGAAATCAGGGCTAAAGCAAATTCTTTTTTCATTCGTTCATGTTGTTGCATGTTGGTTCTTTTTTGTTTGTTCTTTTCAATTGCTGAATAGGATGTCACTCTATGATTTTAACAGTTGGTTTATTCATTTTCTAATTGATAGATACATGGAAGTTTCCAGTTTGGGGCTATAATGTAGTGAGCGTGACAAACATTTTATACACATGATTTATGCTTCAAATCTTTTGAGTAAGTACCAAGAATAAAACTGTTGAATCACAAGGCAAGCATGTGTTTAATTTAATAAGATATTGCAAAAGTTTTCCATAGATGTTGTACCTTCGCATGTTCCCCCAGCAATATGTAAGGAAAACAATTGTTCCCTCTCCTCTCCAACATTTGATTTGTTAAATCTTGTTAATATTAGCTGTTTTAGTGAGTAGTGGGATTTTACTGTGGTTTAAGATGCACTTCTCCAACAACTAATGATGTTGAGAATCTCTCCATGTCTTCATTACATATTTGTGTTTTCTTTTGTATGAAGTGTCCATGGAAGCTTTTTGCCCATTTTTTACTGAGTTGTTCTTTTTTTTATTGACTTGTAAGAGTTCTTTTTGTAGTGTAAATATTATTCCTTTGATGAATACATGTACTGAGAATCTGATTATGCAGTCTACGATTTTCTTTGTGTTTTGATGAGTAGTTTTTAATTTTGATGAAGAACAGTTTGATGTTTCTGCATTCTAAGAAATCTGAAGACTCATTCACATTGCAATAATATTCCCCTCTGTTTTCTTTTATGAACTTTCTAAATTTAGCTTTTACAGCGAGATCTGTAATCTACCTTGAGTTAATTTTTGGTATGGTGATTTTGTGTATAATGTGAAGTATAAGTCATGGTCCAACTTTTTTCCCTACAGATATTCAATTGGTCCAGAGCCAGTTGTTTAAAAGATTTCTTTCCCCACTAAATTATATTGGTGCGTTCGTCAAAATTCATTTGTATATATGTAAGTCCATATTCTGGGTGTTTTATACTCCATTCTTTGTTCATCTATCCTCACCCCATTACTGTTTCTCTACCTCTTTTCTTCTGACCCAGCACTCCTCCTGTTCCTGTGCTCTACTTCTTGCAACCTACTCATAACCTCTCTATCATCCTTAAACAATACTTGAAAGGTGTCCTTCACTTTGCCTTAATTTATTCCTCAAAGGCATGGCTAGATCTGTCATAATGGATATCACTCCATTGTCTTCTGGTTTGCATTGTTTGAGAAAAATTCAGTATTCTTTTTTTAAGATTTTACTTATTTATTGGAGAGAGAGAGTGCAGAGTGAGAGAGAGAGACAGAGCATGAGTGAGAGGGGCTGAGGGAGAGGGAGAAGCAGGCCCCCCACTGAGCAGGGTACGCATTGCCAGCCTCCAACCTAGGACCCTGAGATCATGACCTGAGCCAAAGGCAAGCGCTTAACTGACTGAGCCACACCCAGCAGCCCCTCAGTGGATATTCTTATTGCTCTTTCCTTGTATAGAGTATTTAACCACTAATCCTGAGTAGTCGTAGAATCTACTCTTTTGTCTTTAGTACACTGTAATTTGAAAATGATGTACCTTGGTATGTATTTCTGAACATTTATTCTGTTTGTGATTTGTAGTGCTTAGATTTGTGGGTTAAAGTCTTCAACAAATTGAGTAGGTTTTAGCCAATATTTCTTCCAATGTATTTTTTGCCCCATTCTTTTCTTTCTAAGAAGAAATTACAAATTACACATACTTTAGACTGTTTGATACTTTTCTATATATCACTGATTCATTTCAGCTTTTTTAGTCTTTTTTTTTTCTCTTTTTGCCTCATTTTTGGAGTTATTTGGCCTGTCTTCACAGTAATTCTTTCTCTTATGGTAGTCATTCTCCTGTCAAATCTTCCAAAGTTGTGGATTTCAGTTATTTTATATTTTTCAATTTATGGAATTTAGAATAGATTTTATAGATCTATTGCTTCTTCTGTGGTTTCCATTTCCATGTTCATTCACTCATTTTTCTACATTTTCCTGCAATACTTTGAGCATATTAACAATAGCTATTGTAAAGTTGTCTGCTACATCTAATATCCAAGTCATCTCTGAGTTGGTTTCTGTTGCATAAATTTTCCTTAGGTAGAGGTTCCATAGTCTTGTGGCTCCACACAATTTGTATCTTTTCATTGGAATATTAGATATGGTGTTGATAAGAAGAGTGATGGCTGGATAATAATACTGCATATTTTTCCTGGAGAATAGAAGCTCTTTCTTGTCTCTCAGCTAAGGTGAAAAGTACTAGAAAGAATCGAATTGATCTGAGATTTCACTTTAGTTTAGGAAGTTTGAGTACAGGGGTACAGTCCTGGATAAGCAAACTAAAACCTCCAGCTGCAGTAATCAGCCACTACTGCTGGGTCTGCACAAGGGTGATTTCACTTAAAAAGTGTCTGAGCTTAGGGGCACCTGGGTGGCTCAGTCCATTAAGTGATGGACTCTTGATTTCAGCGCAGGTCATGATCTCAGGATTGTGAGATTGAGCCCCAAGTAGGGCTGTGCACTGGGTGTGAAGACTGCTTAAGATTCTCTCTCTCCCTCTCCCTCTGCCCCTCCCCCACTGCACATGCACTCTAAATAAATAAATAAATAAATAAATAAATAAATAAATAAATAAATAACAGTTTGAGCCTGGAACCAGGAGGATATTGAGACAGTGTACGGTTTTTGTGTTCAGAGGTTCTATGAATCATGAATACTTGAGACTGCAGGGGCTTCCTTTGCCTTTTAGTACCACCTTCACTTCTTTTTATTTTATATAATTAAGGAGCTATTGATAAGATATTGATATTAAGGATGACAGATATATCAAACAAGTTATTGTTACATTTGGGCCTTCCAGACATGAATAAAACACTTGTCCCTGCCTTTTTTATTTTAATTTTATTTTTAAATTTTAATTCCAATTAGTTAATATACAGTGTTATATTAATTTCAAGTCCAGTTCAAGACTTCCATACATCACATAGCACACCTGTCTCTGCTTTTAGTTATAATTCCGCTAGCCCCTCTTTCCCCAAGACCTTCCCGGACCCAGTGTTTGCCCACCGTGACTGACACTGTTTGCCCAGGGAGCTCACTGCTCAGCTCAGAAAGACTCCTTTCTTGGAAACTGGAGTTACAATATGGGGAGAGTTAAGAACAACATATCTGTGAACCTTCGGCAAAGAGGTGATCAGAGAAATAGTCCAAGTAATAGTAAGGAAACAGTTAATGATAGGGAAACAAGTGGTTGAGGAAGGAAATCTTTTCATATAGAAAATATAATATAGTCACATATTTCTGGTCATGACACAGTAGAGAAAGAAAACATGATAATTCAAAAGACAGGAGAAATTTGAAAAAAAAAAAAAAAAGAAGAAGAAGAAGCCCTAGAGTATTACAGGACAGGTGAATGGATTGGGCTTCAGTAGGAGAGGAATCATGTCTTCCATTAGGAAAGTAGGGTAGGTGGTCATTACATATGTAGGTAAGTTTGTATCCCTGGATTCCATTTATTTTATCAGTCAAGTATTACATCAGCTAACAGCAATGGAAGAAAGAATGTGTTTTTGTTTGAGAAGGTCTGAAAAAGTCACATTGGAAAATAAAGCAAATATATTAAGGAAGAATGAGGTCAGTAGAACTAGTGGGTAATGATCTCCAAAAATCCTCTCCTCCATAAAAACAAGGGGGAACACTGGCAAAAATTGTCAAAATCATCTCTTTATGAACTCTGAAAATTAAAAAAAAAAAAAAAAAGCTCGCAACACCGGGAAGCAATTATTCAAGAAGAACAGCTGCATCTTGGTAAGAACAATGAGGTTTTTGGTGTTTAAATTATGATAATCTCATCCAAATCTCTCTGAACCATGGTAGCCTTGAAAACCAAGAGCCCCACAATCATGATAAAATCAACCCTCAACCCACCTCTGAAGGAGGGATTTAGAGCTCCTCCAAAACCCAGTTCCCAGATAATTTTCATTATTTGATGTGTTTGGCAGATCCCTGAGAAAATCCTGTTTGCAAGGTTTATCTTTATTTGACCTTACTCAGAACTCATCCAATTCAGACTGACCTCACCTGCTCACTATAGACAGCGTTATCTCCGGGCGGGGGAGACCATACAAAACTATCAGTGGTGATCATTTAGCACTGCTGCTACCTAGGGTGATGACAACTGTGGGGATGAACAACAATCTGACTAAAAACATAAAGGAAAAACTGGGGAAAGAGATGTAACTGGATGTCTTTGAAAGCTAGAACATACCCCTGAAACTCCAGAAGACCATGCAAATATGTAGATGTGTGTCCATGTCCAGGACTGGATAAGTGCCCGGAAAAGACCTACATGTTTACCTATGTCTGACCTAAGGGCTCTGTACAAACAAGGTTAAGGTGGAGTTGTAAAATGTCATCCTAGCATTGAACACACACTCCACGTGTACCTAGAGCTCCTTGACAATGTTTAGATCGTTTACTTGTTCCAGACATTTAAGGGAATCTCTATACAATTATTAGATAATCACTAAGATAATTGAGCAAAGATTTCAGTGGTCTCATATGACAAAGAATGCAGAATTTACAGAATTATTTAAGGGAAATCACTATTTCATCCACATCCTCTAGCAAAATTAACAGATAAGCCGATGTTAATAGTTTGCTTAAGTATGTAATGCCATTTAATTTGCAGTTCTCTCTACTTTAATGCTAAAAACACATGGAGACACATTATAAGACATGGGAAAAGCACCTATGGGTAGAGTGAGAAGAGAAGCCAGATGAGGTAGCTGTAGGAGGAAAATATGGATCAGACCATCAAAAACCTTGGATGTAATGTGAAGATATTTGCATTTGAACTTCAGAAAGATCTGAGACTCTGGGATGGTAAACGAATAATTGAGTTGGTGAGTGTGCTGGATATCTTCAGTTTGCCCCCTAGCCCTCCACTCTTCCCCTTTAAGGTTGATCTGTATGAGCTGTATTGATGGGCTCCCTTATCCTATGGCTTCTGGTTGGATTTTACCAAACGGTAGCACTGGTAGATCAGGGGGAGACATGAAAGATGTGTTGGAGTATTTGCTCACATTCTACCTTTGGGAGGAGTGGGGGTAACAGTGGGCAGGCTGCCTCCTTCCATCAGATTCTCACTTGAAGGTCCTAGTATCCCTTTCCACATGCAACTCTATCCTGGATTTGGGAACATTCCTCCTCTGCTTATTCCAGCCTGTGGAAGGTGGTGGAACCTGGTAGTTACTATCCCTTGTAGATACGGCTTTTTCTACATTCCACTCACATCTTTGTAAATGGTCCTCTAAATTCTTCCCAAATTACCCAATTTAAGTCTGCATCTGTTTCCTGCCATAGATGTGGATAACAATAGGCAGAAATAAATTGATATATACGATTGCATAGTATCACAGTGGACAACTGACTGAAGTAAAGAAATGTGCACATTTCTTGGGTACTTTCTGAGGTACCTTACCTCAATTAGTACACTTGATGATGATAAGCACATGTACCTTTGTATGAAGAAAAATCTGCTGCTCTCTCATGGCAGGTGAAACTCTACACCCAGATGCTCTGCCTGGTGAGCTAAGCATGAGCTGGTTTTCCAGCCTCCAAACTTTAAGTTTCTAATATTTATGATTTTGTGTATAGTGACACCATTAACTAACAAAGAAAATACAAGAAGAGGAAATTTTATGTGGTCAAATTTGTTGAGCTGAGTTCCAACGTACTAAATGTAATATACCTGTCTGGCCACTAAAGGGAGAGAAAAATTAGGAAAGAATACCATCAGAAAGTCAAAAGAGGGGGCCATTTCCAAAATGAAATAGCCTCTTGATGTCTAAAGCTGCAGAGGTTACATAAGATAAGGACTGCTGGGCACCCACGTATTTTAGCAACTTAGAGATCACTGGTAACCTCATCAAAATCGTTCTCTCCTGATCAGAGGGAAATCTTGTCTTCATTGGTTTGAAGAGTGAAAAGGGGTGATCTCATAAAAAGGGTAAATACTTTGTCTTTCAAAAACTTAAAAGAGATGAAGAAAATTTATCAGAACGATCACAGGAAAACCTGGAGGACAGGTTACTCTTTCATGAATAAGTAGACCTTCAAAGATCAGATGATTAGGTCCAATACCTTCATTTAAATGGGGAAGCAGAGTCCTCCCTACCCCCCCCCAATAAAATTAGGGTAGTTTGTTTAAGATCCCACATCTAGGTCAGAAATTTTGATTCCCAAAGCAATGACCCATCAACAACATTATATTTTCAAAGCACTGGAATTTTGTTTATGTGATTGTGCTACATTTAACTGTGTTTTTATTTAAGGTATTCATATTTAGCTTAGCTTGAATGTCAGTTTGAACTGAACAAAGTGATGCACTGTAGACACATTTTCATATTCTGTATATGTTAAAATAAACATCTGAACCACAAAATAGAGTGTCAGTAGAAATTATAGGAATTTCATGTGCTTTGAGGGCTAAAGTTTTATTTACAGTTAGAAGTACATTGCCTCAACTGATGTTAATTTTGAAAATATTAGGAAATCATTTTACATTTTAAAACTTTATTTTCCTTAGTTTCTAATCGTTGGTTATGTCTTTTTAATTTTTTGGACCATATTTGACATATAAAATTTTTTTTAAATTAAGGGGTACGTGTTGTTGACACATTTACATATTATAATCTGATTGCCATTGTAGCCATAATTGGCACCTCTACCATATCACATAATTATCATTTCTTCTTTGTGATGGGAGTAATTAAGATATAGTCTTAAGATATAGCAAGTTTGCCAATTATAATGCAATATTGTTGTCTATATTTATTATAGAACGCATTAGGGCTTATTTGTTTACTAGTTGCAAGTTACATGAAAGTAAAAATTCTTTGATTTACTTATATTTCTTAGATGTGAACAAGCCAACCAATGGCATGTATGTTGGTCAAACTTGCCATGTGACATAAGATACTATGTTGTCTATTTCATGAGCACCTAAATAACAGGAGTCTCTAAACAATCTTTATATTTCAGAAATTTTGCCTCTTTTTTTCTTTCAAAATAAATCATAGCAACTGCTATTTTGTTATTCTTATTTCTTTTAAGGATTAAAGTAATGATACTCATGATAAATTCATGGTCTGGGATTTTCATAATTTGCAAGTGATTTGACCTTCTAAGTCAGTAAGGTTGCCTGGGTAATCCAATAAAACAAAGTAAATCCATAATTTAAATATGAGAGTTCACAAACTTTATTGAATGTGAATATACCACAACAAAATCTGTTTAGATCTGTTCTTACCCCATGAATAGGGATTACTTCTTAAAAAGAGTTTGGTAAAACTTTCGTATAAAACCCTATTACGCGGGGCGCCTGGGTGGCTCAGTCGGTTAAGCGACTGCCTTCGGCTCAGGTCATGATCCTGGAGTCCCAGGATCGAGTCCCGCATCAGGCTCCCTGCTCGGCAGGGAGTCTGCTTCTCCCTCTGACCCTCCCCCCTCTCATGAGCTCTCTCTCTCTCTCATTCTGTCTCAAATAAATAAATAAAATCTTTAAAAAAAAAAAAACCCATTACGCTTTCCCTGTAGAGGAGTTTCTTACCCACGCTGGGTGTTATAAAATTCTGAAGCTTTATCCTTCAACAGAATTGGGTGTGAACATTTAAATGCAGTGCTACTATCATTTAATTTCAATATTTCAAACCCTAAATGGACAATTATAATTTTGACCAAGTGATTAAATTTCGGTGCAGTTTCCCTTAAATGGAAATTTTATTAGCTGTCATCAAAGACTCCAAATCCTATTCCATAAAATAACCCAGTATCTTTTCTGAACTACTTATTTAAAATTCCAGCTAGACAGAAATGCATTAGGATGCAATTAAGTACTGGAAAATCAGTGCTTTTATTGGTTTTTTTTTTTTTGACCTAAAATCAGACGTTTGAACCAAATGATTAATATTTAAAGTGTGAGAAGAATTAAGTCTTTGGAGTTAAACTATATTTTAGGTATATAATTTGCATAATGTGCTTTGCCTAACTCATCATGAATCATTTTTTAATATATTTGAAAACTGGCTGAGCACATCGCACAATTATGAGCACCTGAGACTGTCTCATTTCGAGGGAAAAAAAGATACTTTTCCATATTTTACTGGCTTACTAAATGCTATCCGCACAGAGCTACTGAATTTCTTGAGATGTGTTAATTTGCAATAGGGAGAGCTGCTTTGGCAGGAATACTGTGGTGTGCCACCCAGAGATACTACGTCTCAGGCCCTGGCATGTTTAATTGTCACTCATTCAACTAACACTTAGTGTTATTATGTCCTTCTATGTGCCCAGCCTCGTGGTAGGAGGAACAGAGTGGAGGAATGATCACAACTTGTACTAAGGTCAGGAAGGGAGAATACTAGGAGGTGAACCTAAGAACAGAGTAAGTCCACTGTGGGGGAATTAAATAAGAGGTGGGCTCATAATAAAGAGAAAAACTTCCTCACATTCTACTGCCTCCTCATTTCCATTCCCAGTGGGAACAGCATCAAAACTCATCAAAAACAAACAGAACACTGTACACAGTATGTTATTTTTTATGTGAGTGTATATAAGAATATATAGAGATATTTGTTTGCATTTGCCTGAAGAAACACCGGAATCGTAATAAAACCCCGGAAATACAAAAATGGTTATCTGTACTGGTAAGTGGAAACAAGGTAGGAGCAGGACTTCTCTGTTAAGCAATTTTTAACATGATTGTGACTCTCGGGTCATGTAATTATACTATTTCAAAGCAACTAGCAATTTGTAAGGACACATAGATAAAGGAAAGAGTGTTGGGATCTTGAAAAAATGGAAAATGTGCTAGTAGTTACTTAGGAATAAAATCTGTTATTTGTGTTATAGTGTGCGTTCATGCATGCCCCATAGCTGTCCAATCTCTGGGGAATAGTGTTTGGGATGCAGTAACAGATACCATATATTCAGGACAATTTCTGTGCCAACCTGCACAATAATGTTTCACTTAAGATATTCAGCAAGTTCAAAATGTTTTTATTAACTTCTGGGTTTTTTTGTTTGTTTGTTTTCAGGCGAGGAAACCAAGTGGAAGAGAATGGATAAGTCCCTAAAAGCTCAGCCTGTGTTGCCTGAGCTGCTGGAAACTAGAGCTCCCATTCTCCAAATGCCATGAACTAATCCAAGAAAAACATTCCAATAGAAACCGTGACTTTCTCCCCCTGAAGAACACCCTTCTGAGACCCCAAGCGCCTTTCACAGACAGTACCTATCAACAGCTGGCTCCCAGTTCTTGATTTTCCCTAAACACAGACAAGATTCATATTTTTATACCCTAATCCCCACCCACACCCCCCGGAAAAAGAAGGAAAATAAAACTCATGAGGATAAAGAATTTCTCTGCTAGGGCACCTGGGTGGTTCAGTTGGTTAAGCGACTGCCTTCAGCTCAGGTCATGATCCTGGAGTTCCAGGATCCAGTCCCGCATCGGGCTCCCTGCTGAGCAGGGAGTCTGCTTCCCCCCTGACCCTCCCCCCTCTCATGTGCTCTCTCTCTCTCTCATTCTGTCTCTCAAATAAATAAAATCTAAAAAAAAAAAAAATTAAAGAAAAAGAATTTCTCTGCTAGAAAACAGACCCAAATATGAGGATAAGCAGAACACCCTAGCCCCCACATGCCTTGATGTCAGATACCAGGAGATGGGGAATCTGTGCCTTCTTTTGTTTCCTTGCTGACTGTGGTCGGCTATGTTTTTCCTTTCTTCCTAACCATCCCTGAATCCAACTGGTGTGATGTTGCAGAATTTGATTCTAATCCGGAAGTACAGCAGGTAGGGAACCAGATGGGACCTAACCTCTCTTGATGATACCCACAACTAGGTTTATACCGACCTTGTTTGATACCCAGGCTGAGCATCAGTCTCTGCTGGGCTTCCTAGCACTTTCAGAGGTGGGTCCATAACTAAATGGAGTGTCCGTGCCTGAATCAGCCAGGGAGCGTCAGATGGCTTCTGCAGAGTGGCTGCTTCCAGTCCACGTGCCCATTTCAACCTCTCTACCTTTCAAAAGAGCATACTATAAATACGTACCTCACTAAAACTCCACTTACTAGTATAAAACTGTTGCAGCATAGTTCAGTGGAGGTCAAGATAAAAGAGGTACAGCCACTTTAAATGCATGTATGCTCTAAGGAGGGATACAATTTAGCAGATACCTTTCAAATGCCAGACTCTCTGCTAAATCTTTTGCAAGTATTATCCATAATCTTTACTGTTACTTCAAGATACTATTACTGCATTGACCCCTTTTACACATGAGGAAAACAAACCTCTCCCGACTAATACTGTTTTTTGGTTTTGGTTTTGGTTTTTTTCCAAGTGGCCCATTAGTTACCACTTGATAAAACCAGAAATCAGCTCATGGTGTTTCAGATGTCAAGGCTATGTCTTTTCTATAAATCTCAGGCTGTTATTCATTTAGAAGAATAAATCCAAAAAAAGGATTATTAAACACTAAATTTGGAATCATTCATAGGACAGAGCTGCCAACGGCAACTACTCTGAGTATCACTTGCAAATAAGCTAAACAAAAACTGACTTCATAAAAACAGAGCTTTTATCTCATAAATTTTGAATCTCATTTGGGACGATGATAATCTCCAAAAGCCTCACAGGAGCCACATGCTGACAATGCCACATTTAATGAAGGTTCTGATCAGTTAACATGAGCCCCAAAGTCAAATTGCATGGTGCAGGTTCCAGAAAAACAATACTCATCATTTGAGCTATAGATACAATTCATTTGGAAAAAAAATAGGGATATATGAAAAATGCCTTCAGAATGTTAAAGTGGTATTGTGGGGAAAGGGAGGAAGATGTTCTCTCTCTCTCTCTCTCTCTCTCTTTTTTTAAGATTTTTTTCTTTGAGAGAGAGAGAGAGAGGACACACATGGGTGCTGAGCCGAGGGAGAGAGAGAATCTTAAACAGGCTCGTCACTCAGAGCGCAGCCAGATGCCAGCTGGATGCCAGACAGACCGGACAGACACCGGGCTCAATCCCAGGACCCTGAGATCATAACCTGAGCCAAAATCAAGAGTCAGACGAATCATGGAACACTACATCAAAACCTAATGATGTACTGTATGGTGACTAACAACATAATAAAATTAAATTAAATTTAAAAAAAAAAAAAGTCAGACACTTAACCAACTAAACCACCCAGGCGCCTCAAGGAGGAAATGTTCTATGTTATTCCAGAGCAGTGTTTGCTTACCCTGGCTCAGTACTGGTCATCTGAGGAGCTCTTAAAAAGCTCTCACAGCTGGACCCAATCCTAGAGATATTGATTTAAATGGTTTGAGGTAGGGTTTGGGCTTTTGCAAAGTATCCTAAATAGAAGCCAAGGTTGATAGCCAATGCTTTAGAAAGAAATGAAAGGACAAACAGGTAATAGTAATATTGAGGAAGGTTTCACTGATCCCAGGATTGACGTCAAACTCAACAGTGATGCTGAGTACCTAAGAAAGGCACAAAGATAATCCCATGAATGTAGCATAGTCCTTCACAGTCTTTATCCACTAAGAACTTATACACCAGGAAGAAAATGTGTTTACGTGGAACTTTAATACACTGCATACTATAATAAGAGTTGTGCTAATTTGTTTAATGGACATCATAAAATCTAATGAACAAAGAAGAAAGCTTAAGTGTATTTAAATCAATTTTAGAGACCACAGGAGAGTCAAGTTGGAGTAATGATTTTTACTATAAAGCTTGAAATATAGAACGTTGAGATAAGTCCATCAATACAACAATGTAAAAGGCTAAGTTGAGAAGCAGGGTGCTTTCCAAAAATGAAAATACTTGAAAACTGGAGGACATTTTATCAGATATATAAAAGCAATTTCTTCATTGTGTAGGAAATCAGACTAGACAGTAGTATCAGCCAGGGTTCTCCAGAGGAAATTAAAGCAGTAGGAAATCAATCTATTGATATATAGATGATAGATAGATAGATGATAGGCAAATAGACTGATAGTCATAGAGAGAGAGATCCATGGATAGATTAGCTAGATGGATGAATGGATGTATAGATGGACAGACAGACAGACAAAAAGAGATTTATTTTAAGGAATTTGTTTATGCAAGTAAGGGCTAGTGAGTGAAATCTGTAGGACAGGTCAGCAGGCTGGAAGGTCTCGGACAGAAGCAGAAGCTGACGCTCTAGTCTTGAGACAGAATGTCTTCTTAGGGAAACTTCAGTTTTGCCCCTCAGACCACCCACATTATTGAGGAAAATCCCCTGTACTTAACATTGACTGAATGTAGATGTCAGCTGCATCTACAAAATACCTTCACAGTAATACCGTGATTAGTGTTTGATTAAATAACTGGGCATCATAACCTAGCCAAGCTGACACACAAAACTAACCATCTAGCAACCTATAATTGTTCTTCCTACTCTAGGATTTTATGATTCCAATTAGAAAAACAAAAAGAAAAAAATATTCTTTTCACATGTAAGCCACCTGTCCAGAAATAGGATGTACAGTTGCCATGCCCACTATCCACTTTATGTTCTAAATGACTGTCATCCTTCATTATTGTCACACATCTCATTTATGCAATCTAATTACACTGAGATACCAATAGAAAATTACTGAGAGATCCAGGTCTGTCCAAATGCTGTCCTTTCCATTACTTCTTTTTCCTTCCTTCCTTCCTTCCTTCCTTCCTTCCTTCCTTCCTTC
>NC_138382.1:45511310-45527780 GCF_054177405.1 Leptonychotes weddellii
TCTAGAACCCTCAGTTTGTTTTTCAGAGTCCATTGTCTCTCATGGTTCGTCTACCCCTCCGATTTCCTCCCCTTCATTCTTCCCCTCCTGCTATCATCTTTTTTTTTTCCTTAACATATATTGCATTATTTGTTTCAGAGGTACAGATCTGTGATTCAACAGTCTTGCACAATTCACAGCACTCACCATATTTCCATTACTCTTTATCTCCCCCTGGATGCTGTCAATGTTGACACATGCAAGGAACAATAGTCAGTTCTGAAAATAAAATAGTAAGTTATTTATTTAAAGATTATTTATTTATTTGAGAGAGAGAGAGAGAGCATGAGTGAAGGGGCAGAGGGAGAGAGAGAAGCAGACTCCTTGCTGAGCAGGGAGCCCAATATAGGACTCGATTCCAAACCCTGAGGTCATGACCTGAGCCGAAGGCAGATGTTTAATGGACTGAGCCACCAGGTGCCTGGGATCAAGCCCTGCATCGGGCTCCCTGCTCAGCGAGGAGTCTGTTTCTCCCTCTCCTTCTGCCCCTTTTCCCCCCACCCATTCTCTCTCTCTCTCAAACAAATAAAATCTTTAAAAAAATAAAAATAAATAAAATGAGCATTATCCCAATATAGGATCCTGGTAAAGGTAGGTTTTAGTGGCTTTACGTCAGAAATCTAAGCGAAGCTTCCTCCCTCTTTCTAAGCTTACACCTCAAGTTAAATCTTGGATTCTCATGACCTTTACTTGTGTGCAGAGTAACACCTGGAGGTACAGACCCCCAGCTGAAACCTGAGTGCAGAGTGGTAACTGGTAGAACCCAAAGCAGGTAGAGAGGACAGTAAAAGCAACTGAGCTGGGGATGAGCCTATGACACTTTTTTTCTCAAACTGACATAACCTAAGAAGGAACGGATTTATGCTTATTCAGATTAGTAGTTTCTTCATAATATAGAAGAGATACTAAAGAATAAAGAATAGGTGAGAAAAAGGCCACTCGGGCAAAAATAAAAAAAAAAATTAGGAACTGGGACATCCTCACATATCACTGCAATAGAAAAAACTAAGAAAAACTACTGCAAATATTCCAAATCACAGAAAAATCCAGCCAGCTGTGTATTTTGGTTTGGCTTTGGGTAGTTAGGAGGTAGGCCTTCATACAATTTTCTAATTCAGGAAGTTTTAAAGATCACTGGGTTGGGACATGTTGAGGGCATTAAATATCAATGTTACTAGGTTACAGTGAATAATCGACTATGCTTTCCTACAATTGAAGCTTATTTTAATTTTGCGCTCTTACTTTTAATTTGACTGGAATCATGAAATACCCACAAAGGTATTATTCACATAAATGTACTTGGTTTCGAAAGGAAATGGTGCAAATGTAAAACTCCAAAGAGAGAATTAAGAAGAAAAAGAGGTAATTTATAATAGAAGGAGCACAGGCCTGGGACCTGGGGCTATATTCTGGCCCCAAGGCTACCAATAATTAGCTGGGGAGCACAGGAAAAGTTGCTGAGCATCTGGAGCCCTTAATTTCTTCCTATAGAAGTTGAGTACATGAACCACATCTCTAAGACCCTCTTATTTCTAAAATATCATAAATCTTTTATCTTGAAATAGGTGAGTAGATAGAGGTTGAGCTTCTGAATACAAACCTCCCCTATTAAAAGTTGTTCAGAATCCCCATTGTCTTTATAACAAAACCTGTGATATGAAATATCTATATACAGTACTCCTATCTCTTTCTAGTTTATTCTCCATTGCACTAAGTTCCAAGCATGCTGAACTGCTCACATACTCTCATATGCCCAGGTTCCTCTGTCTAGATTCACCCTCAACTAACATTCAGAGGTCAAGCTACATTTTCATACTGAATGGGACAACTTACAGTGGTAAAAAGGAAGGACCTGAATTTGTAGTCCTAATTTTTGCTGGGGATTATTTTGTTCTCGTATGCGAATCCCTGAGCTTGTCCTCTAGGGAAGAAAATTAGTTCAAAGTATGAAAGGATGCATGTATTCCCAAGCAATACCCACTATGGACTTCCTGAACCATGAAGAGCCTTAGGAAAAGAGAGTATCCTTAAGATAACTGCACCTATATAAAATGTCTCAAAATCATTGTCTGTGACCTAACAGAAGCAAAATGTCCTGTTACAGGAATTATTTTCTCTGCACTCAGGGATGATGAGGTTCCAGTAAGAGTAAGTCGGATCATCTCAGTAGCATTTGGGGGTAACACAGGGTTCCATATGCCCGACTAACAACAGGGTGAGCACGGGATGCTGAAATGTGGTCTTCCCGTCAGCTAGAATCTTAGAAATTCCCCTTAGGTCTGAAGAGATTTGAGACATAGCCACAGGTAAAGAAAATAACAGAGATTTAGGATTGAGGGGAAAACTCCAAAGTTCCATTGCAGTAATCAAGGATAAAGAGAAGAAATATTTTCTGTACACTTTAAGAGTCTGAGGCCATGATAAAGTTCTCAGTTATCAAGTGGGGATTTCAGTTCTACCATGTCCTACTGATGATGTCTATTACTTAAACTTGTCAAGTTTGTCTTTCTGGAATGAAGCATGACCTAAATGAACTGCAATTCCTATGAAAAAGGTTTTTAAACAGCTAACACTTATCAAATATTACTATGAATCAGACACTATACTAAACACCAGATATATATAGTGTTATTTGATACTTAAACCTCCAAGGTAGCTGTTACTATCCTCATTTTACAGATGAGGAGACTGAGACATAGAGAGATTAACTAATTTACCACACAATTCACAAAAGGAAAGCCAGGTTATGGACTCAGAAGCATGTGGCACAAAATTTGTGTACTTAACCACTGTGCATACTTACATTACACTTGGAATAACTGTAACAAACTGTATTATTCAGGGCAGACTTATTTATCTAACACCCAAATGTAGAAACATTATTGCTCATTCACATTACAGTCCCATGTTCAGTGTGTGTATGTGTGTGTGTGTGTTTGTGTGTGTGCGTGTGGTATGGTGTGTATGCTGGAAGGAGAGACAAGAGGGACAATGGCCCCTTACAACTTCTGACCCACCATGTATCACACTAGGCTTCCAGGGTGTCTACAGAAAGGAGAAGAGAGTGGAACTGCTTGAAGATGATTTGAAAGTAGATGTAATACCATCACTTACACCCCTTTTTCATTGGCCCAAGGTCAGTGCTATGGTCAGCTATCATGCATGCAGCTGTAATCAGAAAAAGAGCAGAAGATAACCATTTCTATCACAATGAAACAGGGGTTACATAGTGATGAAGTTAAAACAAATCTAGGGAAGTGACACCATCATACAACATTATTATTCACCAAGAATATCTCTTTACTATGAAAAGTCCATTTCATGCTCGTCTACTTTGGTAAATCGCAAAATTGAGTTTAAAATTGGTTAAAAATGAGAGTGATCACAAGAAAACTAAAAGGCATTTGATGTTGATAATCAGAGGCTGGCATTTGCCCAGATGTTAACATAATCTAATTCCAGTTCATGATCATAATCTGTGCGATTTCTCTTCTTGGAATGGATGCTCACTTCTTGTCTGCTGTTCATGTCCTAATAAATGCTAAATTTTTTTTTTTCAAAAACAGGAAAAGTTGCACAATGAATACTACTGAAAACTATAATCTTTAGTGTCTAGTCCAACCTAGGCAGCATTTAGGATGTATGTCCAAAAATATCAGAGCAAAAAACCAGTTTTTTTTGTACTTGCTATAACCACTGAATTCTAACATCTTAGCAACCATGCAACAAATGAAAGATTTACCCAGATAGTTGCTTTCATACCACCACAGAGCAAATCAAATGATTTGAAGAGGGGGATAAATGTAAAGTTTATTGTTTCGTAACTACTATAATGTAATAATTTTCTCATTTATAATACTTTATATTCATAGTCAACAATGTAAGAAAGTATCTTGCTGTTTATGATTGGTACATTATAATAAATGAACCATCAAACATTTTCCTATTCATAAAATTTTGTATTCATGTTTGATGGCATCATTTGAAGATCACTGCAATGTACTAATGATAAACAACTTTTCAAATTTAAACCCGAGGAAATGTGATTTTGTAAAATTGTCAGTCTACAGAGATAAAGAACTATATACAAAAAAAGAGTAGATTAAAAGACAAATACAAAACCTGGAAAAGGAGTATTGGAACCAACAGGTAAAACTATTGCTTTGTATTTATTTACTTCTTTTCTGGTAATTCAGGGTCCAAAGACTATGAAAACTATGCCAATCCTAAGACAGTTGCCATTGCTTCTTTTTATTGTTTATTTTTCCCACTATGGGAGGGTGGGTAGCGAATTTGAGTTTTGTGTGTATTTTATACTTTATTTACAAACATAAAATAACAGCACAGTGAAAGAATAATGGCATATTGGTTAAAAATTAGACTCTCTGGGGGCATCTGGGTGGCTCAGTTGGTTGAGTATCCGACTCTTGATTTTGGCTCAGGTCATGATCTTAGGGTCATGGGATGGAGCCCCAAGTAGGGCTCCACGCTCAGTGCAGAGTCTGCTTGTCCCTCTCCCTCTGCTCCTCCCCTGATCACTCTCTCTCTGAAATAAATAGAATCTTTAAAAAAAAAAAAGGAAAGGAAAGAAAAGAAAAAAAAATTAGACTCTCTGATCTCCCATTTACTGGTTGTGTGACCTTTGAGATGTTGGAATCTTTCAGAAGCTCAATTTACTGGTCACCGGTCACAAAAAAAGGGGACAAGAAGAATCATTAACTTACAGAAGTATCATGAGTCTTAACTGAAGTAATACATATAAAACACTTGTAACATAACAGAGCAGATGTTATGATCTCAAAGCATGTATGTTATTAATATTATCATTATTAGCTATTATTATCAACCAAAAACATTCACTACATTATTATTATATTATTAATAACTACCATTATTTTCCCATCTGCATCTCTTTGTTCAGGGTGTGGCCACATAGCATTAAAGCAGAAACCTGTTTTATCCAAAACACTTAAGAAAAACAAAAGGTGGTGACAAGTAAAAGGTCATATAGCCAGGAGAGCTCTGGATAAAGCCTACAGGCTGCATCCCCTTCGGTCGTATGTCACAGTACTCGCATGATCTGTAGGAAGGAACATATGCATGGGATATTTTCAACAATGTTAAGTCTGGAACTGTTGAAAAATCTGTAACTGAGAAAAACAGAATCAAAATTGATGGAAAAGTCTCAGAACTCTGAGCCCAAAATACCAAAATATAATTCTGCTGGGAAGGATGCAAACTAATATCTCCAGGGATACATAAATAGTAATAGATATTCAAAGAGCAGAGAAGACAGAAAACCTTATTACTGGGTGATTCCTAGGAGTGTTAATGGGAAACAAATTAAATGTGAATTTATATTAAAACATACGAGTTTTAAAGAACGAAGTGAAATGCTAAAGGCTTAATAAAAGCAAAGTATTTATTTCGCTGGAAACAACTGATAGGATCCACGATTAGACAATCATGTACAGGCAACTCTGTTTTCTGAGAGAAGTATCACAGAGACAAAAACCTCATAAGTAGGATTATTTTACTGAGGGATGGTGAGAAGGAACTGGCAAAAGGCATAGTCCCCACTGACCAATGGGCATTGGGAGAACATCAGAAAGCCCTCTTGTTGGAAGATGAGAGAGTATAGTGGATAATCAACATAAGTCTTAGGGGAAAGTGATTTTAGGATGAATTCTCATAAGAAGCCTTCTTAACAAGACCCACTGTATCAGTTTCCAAGAAAGTAAATACAAATTAATCCACTGAACTTGTTTATAATTTGACTGAAACATTACCCAGGAAATGTGTGTATGGGAAAAAAAAATATATTTCACTAGGTAAATAAAGTGTCTCTATTTTTGGAAGGTGAAAACATGTTTTAGAACCTGGAAATAACCAAAACAAGAAGAAAACCCTATGTATCGTTATAATTTATTTCACAAAGATAATTCTGATCACTAGAAAAACGGCAAACTCGGGCTTCGGTGTAAAGATGGTGGCCAGCAAGAGGCAGTGGCATGGCCTTCCCCAAAAGTCTCAATAAAGTACTTGGATTCCATTATTTCATATCTTGTTTCCATCCATTTCCAACACGGGCATGGTACCACCTCACCCAAGCAGCTTCCATAGTGTCTCCTGTGCTCCATTCAGCTTTAATGTCTCTCGACTCCAACGCAGGTTATAAAACACAGCCTGACTTCCCAACTTCAATTACTTCTTTGTCACTAATTTGCTCAAATCTGTTCATGGCTCCCTACTGCTTATAGATTCCTTAAGAAAGACAAAATTCACATGAATGTTGAGATTTCCTTTTGTCAAGTATCGGGCCAAACATTTTACATGTTTCATCTTATTAAAGTTCACTGGAGTTATAGATGGGGATTATTGTCCCTAGTTTACAGATACAGAAGGTTATATACCTCACAGTGACAAAAAACCTATTCCATCTCAGGGCACTGTGATTTAAAATCCATAGTCTTATCACTACTGTACCTTGATATTAGTGTTTATTTATCTAAGGGAAGATGGTCCCATGTTTTCTCCCATTATTAGGAAATTTCCACTGTCTGTAGAAGTCAGCTCTGGAAAGCTTTGGCAAATATTTAAATACATACAGACATGGAAGTAGTTAGACACGATTTAAAGTTCTGCCCCACCAGGCACCCCACCACACATATATTAATCCAAAAAATACCTCCAGTAATTGCTATCTTTCATTGATAGTTTTCATCAATGTAGCATATCACCAGGTCTTTTTGGGGTTGTGTTTTTTATTTATTTATTTTTTCTTTTTTAAAGATTTTATTTATTTGAGAGGGAGAGAGAGAAAAAACACACACACAAGCGGGGGGGCGGGCAGACGGAGAGGGAGAAGCAGGCTCCCTGCTGAGCAGGGAGCCCAATGAGCAACTCAGTCCCAGGACCCTGGGATCACAACCTGAGCCAAAGGCAGATGTTTAAATTGACATGGATATATCCCTCCTACAGCTCAAACCTACAAAAATATATCTGCAATTCCAAAGAAGGAACAAAAGGAATGGACTCAGGAAGAGAATTGATGCATCTTTGATAATTTCTACAGAATTCTGATCTTGACTGCTATTTCAGATTTTTTTTCTTTTAGCTTTATCCCCTCAGTGAGGAAAAGCAGCAACTCTTTCCAACCATCCTGATTTAGAAAGTTAAGGCTTTTATTTAATAACCGACAGACTTCTCATCATTTCCAGGACAGAAAGAGAAGTCTCTAAATCTCTGATCGCTTATTTCAAATAGCTAGAAGAGATAAAATTACAACAAGGGATCACAAACTTTGTGAACTTGCTGGATTGCTGAAATGTAATGAGCTGGGCTGAAACAACTGAGGTAATAATGTGAGGAGACATAGTTATTATGAATGTTAGATTATATTTAGTCTTTTTTTTTTTTTTAGTAGACTCCACACGCAGCATGGAGCCCAATGCAGGGCTCAAACTCATGACCGTGAGATCAAGACCTGAGCTGAGATCAAGACCTGAGCTAAGATCAAGAGTCAAACACTTAGGGGTGCCTGGGTGCCTCAGTTGGTTGCCTGCCTTCGGCTCAGGTCCTGAACTCGGGATCCTGGAATCAAGCCCTGTGTTCAGGCTCCCTGCTCAGCCTGCTTCTCCCTCTCCCTTTGCCCCTCCCCGCCACTCATGTTCTCATGCTTTCTCAAATTAAAAAAAAAAAAAGTCGAACACTTAACCAAATGAGCCACTCAGGCACCGCAGATCACATTTAGTCTTAAATATTTAGTTAAATAAGGGGTGCCTGGGGGGTTCAGTTGGTTAAGCATCAGACTCTTGGTTTCAGCTCAGGTCATGATCTCATGGGTGGTAATATCGGAGCTGGAATTGGGCTCTGCACTCAGCAGTGAGTTTGCTTGAATATTCTCTCCCTCTGCTCCTCCCCCTACTCTCTCTCTCTAAAATAAATAAATAAATGGGGCGCCTGGGTGGCTCAGTCGGTTAAGCGGCTGCCTTCGGCTCAGGTCATGATCCCAGGGTCCTGGGATCGAGCCCCACATCAGGCTCCCTGCTCCGCGGGAGGCCTGCTTCTCCCTCTGCCACTCCCCCTGCTTGTGTTCCCTCTCTCGCTGTGTCTCTCTCTGTCAAATAAATAAAATCTTTAAAAAAAAAAAATTAAATAAATAAATAAATCTTTAAAAATATTTATTTAAATAAGCATTTTTTAGATACATCTATGGGCTAGACACTTAGCTCTATGTGCCCATATATTTCCTAGATGTGTAGGTCACTTTGTAATGAAAAAAACATTCACTTCAATTTCCAAAATGTCATGAGACATATATAAAGAGGATATTATCCACATTTTAGTAATGCTTCTATAACCAGCAATCACCTGATTTCAAGTTCATTCTTCATCTCTAATTGCCATTATCAATCCAAAATATGCATGAATTATGTCATCATCAATAGACCACTTGAATATTTTCAAAATTATTGTATTAAAAATAATAAATTCTCAAGAGGCAGTGTATTACTGATTTGCATATGCTCATGTGTTGAGATGTCCCCTCCTCCCACTCTACCCTCCCCCTCAAAATTTTATTAGTACTATAGGTTCTAAAATCTTAGATTAGTTTCCCCAATTGGTTCTTACACTTCTCTTTACTCCACACCATTTCTCAAAGATTTTATCTTTATTGCAATATTAGAGTAATATGTACAGACATCACAACTGACATAGCCCATATCCCATGAGCATAAGAATATGAAATGAGGGCTTATGTGGGGCACCTGGGTGGCTCAGTCGGTTAAGTGTCTGCCTTTGGCTCCGATCATGATCCCAGGGTCCTAGGATTGAATCCCAAGTCGGGCTCTCTGCTCAGTGGGGAGCCTGCTTCTCCTTCTCCCTCTGCCTGCCACTCCCCCTGCTTGGGCTCTCTCTCTCTCTCCCTCTCTCTGTCAAATAAACAAATAAAACCTTTTTAGGAAGGAAGGAAGGAAGGAAGGAAGGAAGGAAGGAAGGAAGGAAGGAAGGAAGGAAGGAAGGAACTTATGTAGAGGTAAAATAATTAGAAAGTGGTCCCTAGGAAGCAAGAGTGAGGGACCAGGGAAGTGAAAGGAAGAAGGTAAGTAAACAGCATAGCCAATACAAAAATATTCCCTTATTGGCTGTGTCTGTGAGCAACTAGAATGTTTGATCCAACCACAGCATTCTTCATTTTTTTTTTTTTTTAAGGGCAAAAAGAAAGGGAGAAGCAGACTCCTCGCTGAGCAGGGAGCCCAACACAGGGCTTGATCCCGGGATCCTGAGATCATGACCTGAGCCAAAGGCAGATGCCCAACCAACTGAGCCACCCAGGCGCCCTAATCACAACATTCGTAAGACATATAGAACATGTTATAGATTCATCTATCACTTCTTGTCCTCCATTGTTTAAGAGTTTACCCACAAGGCAATCGTTTCCTGACTTTTGGAGTTGCATATATGAGTGCACTCGTTCTTTGGCAGAGTCAGAGAAACTTCTGGAACAGAAACACAAGGTTCTCTAAACATTTGAGGCAAGGTACTTAGCACTAAAGAAGTGGAAGCCTGCAGGGAACATTATAGCTCTGACTGGGCTCAGTGACCAGGCCAAGAGAGTAAACTGTTAAGTATCCAATACAAAAGCATAGCCATGGATGTCTGATAAATGTTTGATGTTTATACCGTCACAAAGCAAAGATTACTGCCACTTATATTACAAATATCTTTAGCTGATCCCAAATATTACCCTGCTTTATTTTTCACATTCACCATGCTCCCTGCTCTTGTCTGGGTTGTTAAGATATTATTTCTGATATAATGGAGGAAGAATGTGCAGATCCCCTATCCCTTCACTTCATGCCTACATTTGATGCTATATGAGTGTTGCATTGACAGCAAATGGCAATAGAGACAAAAATACTGATGCATCTCTCTAAACTTTTCCTCAGAAATATGTCTTCTTTTTGTCTGAATTATTTGGTCTTTGATGAACATGATTCCTATAAATACATAGCCAGTGTGGAGAAAGGAGTTGGTAGAACTTGATAAAATCAGACAATGCAAACTAAACATCAATTTGATGCCTGAATTAACCAAATAATTACTAACCCTCTCCTTCTTCCTGCACTACATGTACTTTGCCTAAGAATTATCCTGGGGATTTATGTATGTGGATGCCAACCACTGTAAGGCGTTTCAAAGATAAACTATATTTAAAACACATGCAAATTCTGTTGAATTGCATTTAATTAAAACATTCATAGTGTACACATGAGTGGCAGTGATATTTTGCAAATTACTAAGTGCCAGAGAAATTCCTAGCCAACCCAAGTAGTTACTGTATTCTATGCTTACAAAGATTCTGATTCATCCAGGGAACATTTATATGCAGACTATAACAAGTAAGCAAAGCTTTGTCACTCCTCTGATTAAAGGAATTGATTTGACTTTAGAAAGAGTGACTTTAATTAGCTGTGCAAATGCCATTAATTCCAATTAATCTTCTCACACTGTCAAGACAAAAATCCTAGGAGAAGATAAATTGCAGCAAATCAATATAGCCCTTGTTTTTACCAGGAACAGGTGCTCAAGGAAAGAGGAATGTCATTAATGAGTGTCTATATCAAGAACTAGTTAAACAAGACAGTAATTCAATGTGAAAAGCTTCTAGATGATTTCTTATATCCTATTTATATATCCCTTAATTGCTTTCAATTGGATAGAAAGTATTTACCATAGAGATTTTGAGAATTATTATTGCAATTCTATGGAGAACTCTACTACAAATTCAAATCATTCTTGCTACTGTAGAAAATATTAAGATAAAGACATATGTTCAAATGCATTGTACTCTCCATGTGTTTTTAGTTCATATACAAATATAATTGTTTAACATGGTAACAATGATTAATAGTCACCACATCAAATTAAAACATCACAGTAAAATATCAATGAGTGTAAATACAAGTGTTTAAGGTAAAAAAGGTTAAAGTAAAAACTTTCCATATGCTGACATCAGAGAGATTATCCATGTCAATACAGAATATTGAAAGAGTATATATTCTTAGACTACATATGGTATTTTCTAAGCTCTAACTTCAATTCTTACCAATTTCCCTCTCATTCATTTATTCTCCCCTCAATTCAGTTTTCTCTATTCCAAAATATAAGCTAAATCCATTGCTACCATCAGGACCCTTAAGTTGGTTTCTCTGCCATCCGAGCCTTTCATGAGCCTTCCAGCAAGGACCTCTTCCCATGGAGACCAAGTGCCCCCAACTCCTTAGTCAGTCTGTCCCTTGGTAATTTTGATTGTATTTACAATTTAGCACTTACCTTACCTGAGATTGTTAGTTTTCTCTTAACTAGTTTCCTCTATGGCTCTTCCCAGCTCTGTGAGGCTACCCTGTAGCCTCACAGAGCTCACGACTGTATATTCTATATCTAGCACAGTGCCTAAACCATAGTGGAGACTCTATGCATAAATAAATAATGAGTAAAAAAAATTGACTGAACTGTAAACACAGACACCTTCTTAAAAGTAGTACATAATGTTGACTCGTGGGTCATGGTCCTCTAAGCCACCTTCAGGCTCAATGCTTTGCTTGAACTCACAAAACTCAGGATAGCTATTATACTCATGGTAATATTTTATTACACTGAAAGGATAGATGAAAATCAGAAAAGGGAAAAGGCACAAGGGATGAATTCCAGGAGAAACCAGGAGCAAATTTCCAGGTGTTCCCCTCCCAGTGGAATTATACAAGGACACATTTAACTCTCCCAGCATGAATGCATTGACAGCAAGGGCGAAGTGTTGTCAAACAAGGGAAAAATTCACCCACCCCTTAATGCCTAGAATTTTTATTAGGGATGCAGGCAGCACCCAAATGCCTGACCTCAGATATTCAAACCCCAGCCCCCCAGAGCAAAAACAGGTGCTCACAATAAATCTAAATCGCGCTGTTGGGATTAACTTCTCTGGTCACATTTATCGCCATACAAAAACACTCTAAGCCCCAGGGAAGTGGAGGTCCAGGGGACTGGGCCTTCTCTTTTGTCCCTAAGAGAAGTCAGCCTTCCAATCTACTCCTGAACTACTTTTTTTTAAATATCTGTCTCTTTCTGCTGCTGACATTTTATACTTTGTTACTCCTGACTGAAATTGATCCCTTTCTCTGGGCTTCCTTGCCTTTCACCACCTTCGGGTCCTTTGTCATCATCACACCTACTTGTTGGGTATTCCGTTCCCACCCATCCTGCCCCCAGGTTCCTGCTTGTAATCATCACCTAGATTTCTTAGGCAATATCACTTTTAAAACTAACTGAAAAAGCAAAGTAGCAATGACAACCACAACAAAAACCCTCTTGAGACCTATGTTTCCTTTTTTTTTTTTTTAAGATTTTATTAATTTACTTGACAGAGAGAGCACAAGCAGAGGGAGGGGCAGAGGGAGAGGGAGAAGTAGGCTCCATGCTGAGCAAGGAGCCCAATGCAGGAGTAGATCCCAGGACCCTGGGATCATGACCTGAGCCAAAGGCAGACGCTTAACCGACTGAGTCACCCAGGCGCCCCTGAGACCTGTGTTTCTTGAGTAATTATTCTGTCTCAGGTTTGCATCAAGTTTCCGCAGATGGTGCACATTTGCTGATCAGCCTCCTCGCTTTTACTCTTCCTCCGCCTCTAGCACCCTGATCCCTTTATCTGTCTTTCCACTATAATGAATTTTACCAAGTTCACCAGGAGTCTTTAATTACCAAAGAGTCACTTCCGTATCTTGCCTTACATAATTTCTCTTTGATATTTGACTTTATGGACCACTTCTTTCAAGAAGATCTTTAATACTCCACTTGCCCTGAGACCATTTTATTCGGGTTCTCAGCTCCTTCCCTACAGCATCACTGGCTACATACTCTCCCTGTGCTCTATCCATTCCTTCTCAGCCTCCTTGTGCAGTTTCCTCATTTCCAAAACAAGGATAATAATACCTACTTCACTGGCCAGTGGCTGGGAATCTGTGGGAACAAAAGTGAGGAATCACCTAGCATATCATCGTCACTGGAGCACTGTTATTACTGGGATCCCATCGGTTCATATAGCGTATAGCAAAACCATCCTAAATCATATAATTTACTTAACTAGCAATAAAATTTCTCTTTTCCTTAGAAAGGTACATCTTATACAAACACTGTAGTATCAGTTAAGGCCTTACTCTAAAATTGGAAAGAACAAGGTGCAACAAACATGAAACCATTTTCAGGATCACAGATCAGTAATGCAAACAGCGATGTGGAATGTTGGTTAACTGTCCTGGGAGCACTATCAATGTAACTGCACTAACTGATCTTTTGAATGATTGATTGATTTTAGCTGAAAGTTCTTCCAGGAAAAGTAATTTACATAAACCATAGAACAGTTGGATAATGAATTACAGTTCTGAGAACTTGTTGGGAACACATGGTATGTTCTTCAGGGGCACACAGAGCTCCCTTGCTATATTTTATAAACAATGATGAAAGTTTTTTGATTTACAAGGAGCTATTTTTCCTTTTTTTTTTTTTAGGAGATTTTTTCCTGAAAATTTATACTTAACATTAATAAATTTATACTTAATAATTCAAACAGGCAAATAGAGTAGCTGCTTTTGCATTTTATAAGATTTTAAGAAATTAAATTCATTTATCTAATACATATTGAGTACCTTCTAGTCCTTAACACTGGAAGTATCATGTGTTGCACCGTGAAAGATACAAAGCCAAGTCAGAAATAATTATTTCTTAAGTTAAATTTTTAAGTACTTCTCAACATATGTGAAGTTCAACTTGTATTTCCTGGAAAGGCTCACATTGGTCTCTGTTCCATCAGAGAGATCAAGACTGAAGACAACTATTTCAAATTTGTCAGCATAGAATGGTAGTTAAACCCGGGAGGTGAAGGAGATCACAGAAGATATTATGATAAGTGAAGTTAGTAAAAATGAGGGTTGATGAGTGATATCACCAAGACGGTGACACAGGTTATTCCTGACTTCACTTCCCCTCACAACAACAACCAATGTCTATTCAAGAACAAGACACTACTGAGAGGACCCTAGAACATGAGCGTGAAGCTGAAGCATTCCCCCCTGCACCTCAGAGACCAAGACAAAACTGCATCAGAAGGGTAAGGGGAGCAGCTATGCACTGACCACATTGCCTTCCCTCCAGGACAGTGTAGCGCCACATGGAAAGGTTCCTCCAGTGGGAAAAGAGAACCCGGGGAGGACTACAAAGCCTTCCTCAGCATTTGGGGGTCACTTTGTGGGAGCCCCTACTCTGAATTTGCACCACAGGGATTGCAGGGGAGTCTGCAGGTCTCAACCACTGGGAATCTGACTGATGGAGAAGAGGGGAGGGGCTTACAACAACCAGTACACAGATCTTAGCAAACCAAGTTCATCCCTGCAGTGCCCAAGTAGTAATTTTGCTCATCCACAGAACCAAGTTGTGGGCACACTCTGACCAGGGAACCTGGTGGAGTATAGATCTGCCTGATTTGGATCCTCCAATGACAAGTTTTGCTGGCCCTAGAGCCCAACTTGCTCACATCCAGGCAAGGTGCTGAGTCACAGTCCCACCCACTGGGGAGACTGCCTTCCAGCCCCATCAGACCAGTAGGGCTGGTGACAACCCCTAGAAGTTGTGTGGCCTGGTGGCTCTTGAGCCGAGAGGTGGGTCAGCAGAGCTGACTGTTCCCAGAGCAAAGCCACTAACAGGCATGGATGTTTCCCCTGCTGTGCACACGCAGGGGTATTAACTCATAGTCAAGGCTGAGAGTAGCTCGCAGCCCCTTCCAACCCGAGAGACTGAGAAAACGAGAGTAGCTTGGGGCAGCCCCTCTCCCTCCTGCCCAGGCGAGAGGACTGAGACATAGTCCCACTGACTGCACAGAATGTCTTCTGGCCCCATCGAACCAGAACTGCTCACAAAAGCACCTGAAAACCATGTGACCCAGGACTGCCTGAGCCAAGAAAAAGGAAGATAGTTGATAGTTTCCACATCAAATTTGCCTTGTTCAGCTTGGGAACTTAGGCTGTTGGTCAGCTTGAGTCAAGACAACAAAGAGCTTTACCAGTTTTAGAGGATTGTTCCATTTCACTCAGGCAGGGAATCTAATCTGTAGCCCCTCTCATCATCAAATACAGCCCTCAGCCTGTCTGACCGGGGAACTTGACCAGAGAACTCAGGGCTCACTCAGGCCTGATTCTGACCCCCAAACAATGAGCTACACAGGCCCTGGGCCCTGGCCTGTTATCCTGCCAGGGCAGGGATGCTAATTCATAGCCTCATCTAATACTGATTATAGTACTCAGTCCCAAACATCTAGTAAGCTTGACCAGAGAATTCAGACACCCATGGAGCCCATCCTACAGCCTCACTTGGGTAGGGAACCAAACCCACAGTTCTATTCAACTGTTCTCAGTCAGTTCTCAGCCCCCATCCCTGTCCTCAGAACTCAAACAGTTGCCTCACCCCAAAATTGAACATAAGAGCAGGTTCCACCAAAAACATTACTAGCAGACACACCCAGAAACCCAAACTGTGCTCACTGGTGAAGAACTGTCTCTGCCAAAGCAAACATGTAAGGTCTTAAAGAGGAACCCCAGTACTCAAATGCACAGATACCAATGTAAAAAATCAAGGATCATGAAAAATCAGGTAAGTATGACACCACAAAGGAAATTAATAAAGCTCCAATAAATGACCCTAAAGAAATGGAGATCTATAAACTGTCAGACAAAGAATTCTGGATAAGTAACTCTTAAGGAAGTTTAGTGAACTACAGTAAAACATAGGTAACTAAGCAAAATCGGGAGAAAAATGCATGAACAAAATGAGAAGTCTGACAAAGAAATAGCAATCATCAAACAAAACAAAACAGAAATCCTAGAGTTGAAAAAACAATAACTGAACTGAAGGATTCCACAGAGAGTTTCAAAAGTAGACTTGACCATACAGAAGAAAGATCAGTGAAATGGAGGATAGGGGGAAAGATGGTGGAGGAGTAGGGGACCCTATTTCAACTGGTCCCTGGAATTGAGCTGGATAACTACCAGACCACTCTGAGCACCCACGAAACCAGCCTGAGATGTAAGAAGATTTGGATCTCTACAAACAGAATATCGCAGGCAGTTGGTTTTGAGGTACGAAGCAGAGAGCCGTGATCCTGCGGGCAGATATCGGAGGATAAACGGCAGCCGGAGGGTGCCTGGCCGTGAGGATTCTACACCGCCGGTGAGCGACAGCCTCGCGCGCTGCAGGCGGGGCACAGACTCGCAGACCGGTAGCATCGGGAAAGAACTTTAGGGCAGCCCCTGGAGTGGAAAACCAGACCGGAGGGGTCACGCGCACATGAACCGCAGCCCCCGGGACAGAAACCGGAGCGAC
>NC_138382.1:45528280-45558362 GCF_054177405.1 Leptonychotes weddellii
AAAGAAAGAAATGGAGGATAGGATGTTGAAAAATACCTAGTCAGAGGAACAAAAAGAAAAAAGAATGAAAAAGAGTGAAGAAAACCCATGGGAATTACAGGGCACAATGAAAAGAAACAATATTTGCATTATGGGATTTCTAAAGGAGAAGAGAGAGAGAAAATATATTTAAAGCAACAATGGCTGAATCCTTCCCAAACCTGGGGAAAGAAATAGACATCCAGATTCATGAGGCCCAATAGGGCTACAGAGAGACACATTATAATTCAATTGTCCCAAGTCAAAGACTTGGCTCAGAAGGGTTAAACATCCAACTTCTGATTTGGGCTCAGGTCATGATCTCAGGATTGTGGAATTGAGCCCTGCATGGGCCTGTGTGCCCAGCGTGGAGTCTGCTTATATTTCTCCCTCTGCTCCTCTCCCCACTCTCTCTCTCCCTCACTCTCTCTCTCTCTCCTATCTCAAATAAATAAATAAATGAAATCTTAAAAAAAAATTTTTTTTCAGGCCAGAAGAAAATGGGATGACATTCAAAATATTGAAAGAAAACAACTGTCAACCAAGAATGTTACACCCAGTGAAGCTGTCCTTCAAAAAAATGAAGGCAGGATAAAGACTTTCCCCAAACAAACAAAAGCTGAGGCAGTTCATGCTACCAGACACACCTTACAGGAAATTGCTAAAGGGAGTTCTTTGAGTATAAATAAAAGAACTCTAATTAACATCATAAAAACACCAAGAGGTCGGGGCGCCTGGGTGGCTCAGTTGGTTAAGCGACTGCCTTCGGCTCAGGTCATGATCCTGGAGTCCCGGGATCGAGTCCCACATCGGGCTCCCTGCCCGGTGGGGAGTCTGCTTCTCCCTCTGACCCTCCTCCCTCTCATGCTCTCTGTCTCTCATTCTCTCTGTCTCAAATAAATAAATAAAATCTTTAAAAAAAAAAAAAAAACACCAAGAGGTCGCATCACTTGTAATGGTAAATGCATAGTCGTAATTAGATTCTGCAATATGGTAATAGTGTTGCCTAACTCACAACTGCAGTTTAAAAATTTAAAAAAAATCAAAAATAGCAAAAATAACTATAAATACAATCATCCGTTATTAGTTACACAATATAAAAACATGTAAACTGTAACAGCAATAACCTGAAATGTAAGGGGGAGGAGTACACGTGTAAAGTATATGAATTCTATTAAAGTTAAGCTGTCGTCAGTTTAAAATAGGATGTCGTACGTTTAAGATACTTTATGTAAGCCTCATGGTGACCACAAGGGAAAATCCTTTTAGCAATTATACAAAGAACACAATAAAGAAGTCAAAAAATACTGGTATCAGAGGACATCAAAACACACATACAAAGACAACAGAGTAAGAAAACATATCTCCAGGAAGCCATCTAAGTCTAGGAAATTAGCTTTCTTTATTCTCGGGATATTTCTGTCAGGGTAAGGGCAGCTGGTCTTCTAGAGAACACAAACCTGTCTCCTGGATAGTACTGGAAAACGGTGACAAATGCCGTGGGTACCATGTGTGCCAGGAAAGTGACAGAGCAGTTGGACAGGAAACCGTTTCCTTTTACATTAGTGACATTTAAACCATGTCTTCCTCTACAGTGGGATTAGTCATTTTCCCCCTCTCCCAACAACATGTGTAAGCTCTCTCCTCAGCTTCCAGTGTTCTGATTACACTGCTTTCTATTTTCACTTTCAGAAGATGTTCTTTTCCTTATTCTCTCCTCACATGCTGGATATTCTAGTATAGTCCTCCGTGTGCCAACAATATTCAAGTTTTAAGAATGACTTTAAAGCTATGTGCCAGAACCACTGCATTTACTAAGAATTCACCAGGTTCTTCACAATGAAATTACTCAAACTAATTATTGATGTGTGTCAAGCTACTGAAATGTGGTGACTTACATGATTTGGGAGGGCATAAATTCTCCGTGGGCCCTGAATTCTAATTAGTATATGGATATGTGTTAAAAATCGAAGAGGAAATAAATTTATACAGATCATACTTATTCAGTCCAATGATTTTTACACATCCGGAAGAAGTTTGTATTATTTTTTATCTTGTAGCAAAGGCTATGCTGACATAGATGTGAAAATAGAGAGCTGGAAAACTATGCATTAAATTAGATCATATAACTTGATCGTGTGTGTGTGACTTTGTTAATTTTTTTTAATGCAACAAGTATTGAACACATAAGTTATCTTGAATATTTATAGAATTCGGCAGTATATAAGGTAAAAAAGTATAAGCTGATTTTATGCTCTGGTCTGCTGTGAATTTCCGTTTTTTAAACATGAATGGGCATTGACCTTTCTAAACTATTATTTTGATATCTTCTGAAATAACCACATGGCTTTTCTCCTTACTCTTTGAGTATAATAAATGACACAGAATGATTTCCTAATATTGAACTGACCTTGTTTATTTGGAATAAACCCAACTTACTGGTATAATATACTGGGTGAACAGTATACTTGTTAGGCAGTTGAAGATGAAATCTCAAATAAGGTAAAGTGGGTGGCCAGAGAGCCTGACCAAGGAGAATGACCAGCAGGGTTTAATGGCACCAAAAGCTCAAGTAAATGAGGACAGAAATGGTTCCTTATTTTAACTATGTGATGGCTATCCCTTCATTACCGCTAAAACCTGTCACTCACATGATCAGTCAGTGCAGTTTAATTGTTCATGCTCTTGGAGTTGTTTGTTTTCTTTCATGTGTTACTGGAAAAGAGCCATGAAGAAAGAAGCCCGATTGCAGGGGATTTGGGGTGATGAATAGGAAATGAGGAAGTGGGCATAGAGCTTTGTCTGTGAAGAAAGGAAAGTTTGCAAGGATACATGATTAGATGTGTGTTTTTGTTACTCTCTTCATTATGAAACGATACATGAAAATTAGGTTCCATCTGCATTTCCCTGGAAACGTCATCAGTTGTTTCAATCTGTACCTCACAGAGACAGTCAAGGAAGGGAGACACTGGAACATAATTCCAATGTCTGCTTAAGTATGGCCCTGGCTCCTGAGTAGCAGAACCACACTGCAGTTTTTCCTGAGTACATGTGTGTTCCTAGGTATTACTTTAACTTGGGGTGACTATTTGGAAAACTGTTTCGTTCATACGCTCGGGTCATAACTGTCATTTCAACTCCACACCGTCAGCTTTTAAAAAAGTCCACGAGCAAGAAGCTTATGGGGAAGGCTTGACAGTCATTTACAAACATGATCCCGATGTACAGGATGGAGAGTCCAGACAAGCATCATCACCTAGAAGACCCGTGCCTGAATATGTACGACCTAATCACAGCATTGCCAAGTTGGAATAATAATGATATTAAACAGGCACATAACACCTACTGTAGGGCAAGCACTCTTTTCTGGCACTCTGTGATTCATTTAATCACCACAACTCTATGAAGTGGGTGCTGTTATAACCCCCATTTTACAGATGAGGGAAGTGAAATTAAATAATTTGTATACAGTCACATTAATAAGGATGGAAGAAGTGGGTATTGATTCTGGAATCTAGATCCCACACCCTATTGTCTCTAGATTGGCTGTAATGTGGCTATTTTTAAATCCTGCCCCAGCAACATGATTTTGCCTAAAAAGTCAGAAAACAAGAAAGATGTCAAAAAGGAAGAGTTCCATTTGCATCCCATGCCAGGGCCAAGGTGCTGATATAACGTGAAAGGTTGGAAGGAAAACTGGAGATACTATTCATACCTTGAATTGATATCAACAAGTTTTATTGTAACATAATTCTCAAAAACTAAATACCATCAGACTGTATTCAGCTCTGAGTGCCGGGCATGAAATCACTGACTTGGAACCAAGCTCTGTGCTCCTAGACAACTGATCTAATTTCTATGAGCCTCAGCCTTCTCATCTGTGAAATGGGAATAATAACTACCTCCTAACCCTCTAGAGGTGGGGCTAACCACCAAATCGTGACTGTCCATCACCTTAAGGATGCTGCTTCAGGAATATTGAGGAATACATTGTTTTAAAGTAAATATTGTGATATTTTTGAGATAACTCATAAATTATTTTTATGAATGAGTTCCTTTAAAATATATTTATAGAAAAATAAAAAAGTGGAAGATATGCATACATTATAACCTCTCAATGCTATGTCTGCTATAGGAAAACTTTGCTCAGGTATACAGTAGGCGTAAAATTCAAATGGCACTGTTTTGTTTAACAAAACAACAAAACAGGAACACAATGTAACTGCCCGTCACTCAGTAAATATTATGAAATACCCACCAAGCTATATACTGCTCAAATGAATAGATTAGATCTAAAAATATCAAAAGAATAAATCTAAAAAAAAAAATGTTGCGTGAAACAAGTTAGTAGCAAAAGGATACATGCACTGTGATAATATTCAAGTGTATATATCTATAGATACAAATGTAGCAAAATCACATACACTCAAAAGCTAAGGAAAAACACCTGCCTTCCTCAGAGTGATTCTTTCTGTAGGGGAGGTAATTACTGGGAGAATGACCAGAAGTGGAGTCTGAAACTGTGGATGAATTTGTAACATTTTCTTTTTTGATATAGAAAAGATAGCTCAACCAATTTTTTTTTTTATTTTAGACAGAGAGGAGAGAGAGAGCATGAGGTAGGGAGGGGCAGAGGGAGAGGGAGAGAAAGAATCTCAAGCATACTCCATGCCCAGCGCAGAACCCAAGGCGGGGCTCAATCTCACGACCCTGAGATCATGACCTGAGCCAAAATCAAGAGTTGGATGCTCAACTGACTGAGCCACCCAGGCACCCCTCAAACAAGTTTGATCAAATGCTAATGTCTACTTACAGTAATGATGAGAATTTGGGTATTTCCTTTTCTTTGTATATGCTTGAAATGTTTTGCAAGTTAAATAACTATTACAAAAACAATAAAAAAGAGACTAACAAAGACAGCTACTATAACTATCCTATTAGTGACTTGTCCAACATCTAGATGGTACTACTTGCCTAGATATTTGCAGGAGGGGATATCTGAAGCCAGTAGGAGATTGTCCATAGTCATTAAGGTTCTTTCAGCTTCCAAAATATATGATTTTATGAAATAAATCTTAGAAAATCCTTTAGGTCCAATTTAGTTTACAAAATTTGTCTCCTTTGAACTCTAATGCATATGAAATTCTAAAATCTGTTGGGCCTTTTATGACTGTTGGCTTCAGGATTGTTTTGTTCTTGTATTAGGAAACAAAGACAGCCACCCACTAATGGATGAGTGTAGTTGACCCTGTCAGTGCTGGGCCATGATCCCCTGGGATACTGTTAACCCCTTCTGTGCACACCTACCATGGATTTTATATACTTTTGCTTCTAATGTCCAGCATCTGTGACTCAAATGTCTCAAATGACTGTCCCAGGCTGCTGAAGCCACTTGGCCTACTCAGACAGCTCCAAGTGCCTTGGGAGTTGACTTCCCCCAAGCCAGCCCCAGGGCAACCTTAGCCAATGACTAATGGAAAGTATGAAAGCCCAGCTCCTCTTAGGAGAAACCATACTTTGCACATCACAGTTCCCCATAGGATTAGGCTGGGGCTGAGACTTTATCTGAATCCTGCCTTTGCTCGGCCTCTTCCGCTTTCTGGTTCTGCTTTCTGCACTCCCTTACTGTTATCTCCCTGGAACATTTAAATTACTTGCTCACAAATCCTTGTCTCAGGGTCTCCTGAGAATCCTGACCCAAAGCAAGCAGTTAAGGAATTTATTCGTTCTTTTTTCATTACAACTCATACATCAAATCATTGTTGTAAGGTTAGTCATTCAAATCTGACCATCTCCAAACTCCCATGAACTCATATCTAGGTCTTAGGCAAAAACAGGGCTTTGAGGAAGAAATTAACAAAATCACAGTAAGAAATAAGAAATTAGGACCCCACTATCAGAGTATAATATTAAGGTATGAAGTGGGGCTCACTGTCCCCCATGTTATCACAGATCACTTTATATGTTTGAATTTTGGAAAATTCTTTCCAGCAACTCTTGGAAAGAGATGGCAGGAGCCACAGTGCCAGGTGGTCCACTGTCGGGCCTGGCAGGTGATGTCAGCAAGGCTTGGCAGGCATGGTGGCACCGAACGAAAGCAGCAGAAGGGCCCAGCAATTGGCTGACACGTGGCCAGCCCAGCAGGGCACAGTGGCTGGCAGAGACGCCTGGTAGGCACACATTTCCTAGCAGAGGTAACAAAAGCAGTATCTGACAGATGCCGTATGGTACCTGACTGGGCTAGTCTGAGAGCACATGTGAGCGATTCCTTGGCTGAGGATTTTGCACATGGCTGTGGGACGGCCCGAAGAGGTTTCGACAAGGGCCAACGAAAGGGGCTGCTGGTACTCTGGTGCATTTATGCCCACAGCATCGGAGAAGTAGGCCATGCTTAAAAGACCTGCCATCAGGAAGGAGAGAAAAACAGCGTTGGAAGCCCATAGCCACAACCATTTTTTCTAAAAAGTCTAAGAGATGACATTGTTTTTTGAGAAGCATTTACACTCCCGAGGATGAATGGTGGGTAGGTTACTTGTACTTTGTCATCAGGCTTTTCAATATCCAAAGTGGGAAAAGAGAAAGGGAGGTAATGAAAGAATAGATATAAGACTGCAAACATCAAAGGCCAGGTTGTAATCAAAAGCCATAAATGTGAGCAGAATAATATTATTTTCCCCATTAACGTTAAATGTTAAAATGCCAGAGATAGGTTTGAATTTCTTGAAGTTTAGGAATGAGTAGGCAGGTGTGACATAAGAATTCTTGGTCACACAAAACTTCCTTTGGGCCCAAAAGCACACAGCTATAACTCAACTTTGTCATCTTCTTGTGTAAAAGGCACTCTTGACCATTTCAAATGACAAAAGAAAGTGGATTGCCATGCTGCCATCTGAATAGAAGTCTTAGCTTTCTGTCACTTTAACATAACTTCACCTCTCTGTTTTGAATTAATGTGTTACATAATAAGAGATCAGGCTATTGGCTCCTTAGTTAAGGATTATCTCATATTTCAAAATAATAGTTATTGTTTAAAAAAAACAGAGTTCCTTCCACTTGCTGATACTTCTATACAGAAAATAAATATAATTCACAAAAACTTCTGTTACTTTCAATGTACATTTCATTGAACTGGGCATATAGTAAAATTATGTGTGGCCTAATTTCCATGATACACCCCTCCTTTTATCAATAATTATAATAGATGCTCTACTCTAGATGTTATACTATATATAACACTTTTACTTTCATTTTGGAAATTTTTTCTATAACATACAATAATTCAGAAGTTAACATACAGTGATTCCAGAGCATCAGGTGTTAAAAGGAAGTGTTGAATCATGATATTATACACCTGAAACTAATATTACACTGTATGTTAACTAACTGGAATTTGAATAAAAACTTTAAAAGAATTAGCCAAAAAAAAAATACAGTGCTTCTTTATAATCTCTCTTAACAAGGACTTTTTGATACCCATTTGGAATGTGCCTTCTGGAGATGTGTTCTGTTTGGAAATTATGAAAATGGAAATTGTTCAGTTATCAACTAAAATTCTTACACCTAGGTACCAAGTGTCCATACATCCTGAGACCATAGTCACTAGATTTTTGATAGTACCCTGACAATAAGGCTTTTGTAATACTCTTTCCCCTTGGATATCTCCTTTCAGACATAACAGTAAAGTGCAAATTCCATTATAGAATATGCATTGTAGTGATCTTCACAATGAGAGTCTAAGTGTCTCTCAGAATTCAGTCAAACATCTATCCTGCTAATATCGATACATTAAGCACATACTCCTTTGTGAATTTTTGGCTTTAAAAGTGAAAGCATGAATATGTTGACTATATAATATGGGCCCATAAAAACAGTATGTTAACACACATACAAAAAATAAGTCCAACCTCTTTTTTTGGGGGGGGCGGTTAGTGGGAGGAATGCTAAAACAACTTAAATTATTGAAGCCTGGGCCATTTGTGAGACAGAACTGTGGGGTATTTTTTTATACTCTACATTCCTCATGTCACTGGCACCCAGCTAAATCCAGACCCAGGCTTGAGGAGGGAGGCCTCACCAAGGTTTGTGAATTTTTAAGTGTCTCGACTTCCCTTTTCACCTGTCCTCAGGATTCTGCCTCCATGAAACAGAAGGCTCAGAAGAGATACTCTCATATCTCTTTGATATCTACAAAGATGGGCAAGTTTCACTTTATTAAGGGCAGTAGTGAATTGCCTGAAGTGATGTGATATGAAAGACAATGCATCCTGTGGCCAGAGAATGAGCTTCTCTGTTAGAGAGATGAAATGGGAGTTCTCCTTCTTCCTCGTGGTAACTGTGAACTTGAGCATTGCCCAAGGCAATGACCCTTCACCATATACATCAACCTATGGTGATCATTTCACTTTGTAGTTCTCCATATCAGCAATTACTATATTACATAATCATATATGATCAAAAGAGTCAGTGGGGTGCAGTGAAAAGCAGGCATATTATGATGGCTAATTTTAGGTGTCAGCTTAGTGGTGCTCCAGGTATGTATGTGGTCAACCACCATGTCAGATGTTTCAGTCCACTGCGGAAGTATAAAATAAAACTGTGTACACATTTATACTCAGGAGGCAATACTGCAATCACTTATTAATTTAAAAAGGAATAGAAGTACTATGAATTCAAGCAACTATTTTACACTACAAAATGTCAGGACTGTGCAATCTAGCAGATTGACAGATTTACTTGTCATTTTAAAATTATACCTAAAATAGAATTTGATAAATGAGGTCCTCTTTAAGTGACACCAGCAACGAACTGCGGAAGTTATAGTAGTTTGAGCAGCATTAAGACAACATAGTATTAAAACATTTTAAATAAATGTGTTTTCAAATAAAATTTTTCATTTGATTGGGATTATTAGCATTCAAGGTAATTTGCAAATTTCTATCATAAAATAAATATTTTCTAAATTAGTGTGTCCACTAGGAATAATCAAAATATTTTCATAATGGGTATTTGTTTAATATTAACAAATACTAGTATTAAATATTTTCTTCTAAAAGAAAAATTTTAACTTCTGAGAAAATGAATGCAAAAAAGATGAAACAATCAAAATTGTTTCACTACCTGAAATGTTGACTGTTAATACTTTGAATTACTATAGATAATTGAGAGTATATTTAATGACATTATACATATCATTTTTAAATAATTAATGACAAAATATTAATGTATCTATGCATTGCAATGTTTCATTTAATATACAAAACTATTTAATGTGTTAGATATTGGGCACTGGAAAGTCTGCTTGGATTGCCATCACAAATTACCATAGATTGGATGGCTTAAAAAACAGGAATTTATTTTCTCACAGCTCTGGAGGTTGGGAGTCTAAGGTTAGGGTGCCACCATGGTTAGGTTCTAGTGAGGGTTCTCTGTCTGGCCTGAAGACAGCCCCTTTCTTGCTGTGGCCTTTCCTCAGTGCCTGCAGGTAGAGAGAGACAGAGAGCATTGCTCACTGGTGTCTCTTGTTATAAGGGCACTAATCTCATCATGAGGACCCCACCCTCACGAACTCATTTAAGCCTAAATATCTCCCAAAGGCCCATCTCCAAATACTATCACTTTGGGGGTTTAAAGTGTCAACATATGAATTTTGGGGAGACAAAATTTGGCTCATAACACATGCTCTCTCATAATTAAGGTCAAGGTAAAAAGTGGCAGTCACTGGCCCCATGAATAAAGGGGATATTGGATCAAGCCTTTTACAGTGACTCCATAAGGACAAATACTTTTCCTAAACTACATGAAATTCCAGAGTGGTAAGAAATATGAAATGTCTATCCACACCATGTAGGGATAAAGAAAAGAACAAAAAGTTTAACTGAAGAAGAAGAGGATCTAGAAGATAAATACAGGAATTAAGAAGGGGGATTGTTGAAGGACTAGAGAAAGAGGGTCTGGGGCACTTAGGGGAGGCTTCCTACAAAGGCTAATTGTCAGTTCTTTTTTTTCAAAATGGGAAAGAGAGAATATTCTAGTATTCCAGTGAGAAACATATGAAGGCATGAGAGAGAAAGGATTATTTCTGCAGTATAGAGCATAGTACAGATTTACCACTATCTTCACTGCACCTTTTACAGAAGGAATGTATAGAAACATACTGATGAGCTTTTCTCTTTTTCCCTTCTGCATACTTGGCTTCCATCTATGAATCTAGGAAATAGATTTGCTTGGGTATGGTATTGTAAGAGTTGGCATTGGAAAAGGGGTGGTAGGTATAGGACTGTTATAGAATGAATATAAAAAGAAAAATACATTTATGATTTTGCAGTAAGCCTATAGAATTGAACCACTAGGCTGAATATCATTATACATGAATCTAACAATACGAGAGTACATAACTATAACTAACAACTTGATACCCTAGATGAAGTGATATTTTTCTATCTGTGAAAACTCATCTCATCTGCTAATTATAAAGTAAAAAAGTGGATATCCATGAACAGGTGAGCAGGAAGAGTGAACAGCCAGACAAGCCAGACCAACCTGGCAAATCACAGCCACCAGAATCAGACAATAGAGATTAATGAGCATAATTTTTGTTTAGACATCTTCATCTCTGTTGGAATTCTATTGTCTCTCTATGTTTCATTCAGCCATTATCACATTATTCAATGAAAAACTATATTATTCCCAGCTAAGAGTTTCTTCTGGGTGGAATTTTAAATTTGAAATAGCTCCCTGGAACTACACTGGAATGATTAAAAAATGAGGCTGTCAGAGAAGCTCCATTTTATTCCTAAGCCTCCAAACCCAGAGACGTGTGTGCATGAAATGTTCTCTTTCAACCCCCAGGGTCTCCACAGCAGATATAAACAAGGATTAAAAAGAGGAGAGATTAGTTCATCATGATTATTCTTGGTCCTTGGTATCTAATTCATAGCTTCTTCCTGGTCACGAAGATATTTTAATCTTTGGCAGTCTAGAATCCAGTGGATAATGATTATATCTTAAAAAATCAGATGTGTAGGTATATATACCACAGAAGAGACATACCTAAAAAATCCAGCCCTTATGACTGATCCAGATACAACTATTAAAACTCTGAAATTTGATCTATTTGTCATTAAATAATATTCATTTACAAACATTAAATTTAATGTTTTTAAAACATATCAGATTTATAACATTCACTACTTTATTTGATGCTTACAAATCATTTTAAGGAAAGCCAATATCTCTCTTTAATAGGTACAGATACTGAGTTTCTTGAAAATTAAACAACTTCCCAAGATCATATGGTTCAAAATTGTTATGGAAAGTTCTCAAAATCTAATCCTTTTATTCTAAATTCCACACCAACTCTATGAGGTATTACCAAAAGTCCAAGAAACAGAGAGGTTTCAGGGAACAGAGCACCAGACCAAGGCTTGGGTGAACTGAGTCTCTATGTCCTGGGTCAATATATCATTTCATTTAACAAACATTTACTAAGTGCTTACAATGTAAGAGGCAGATAATAGCTGTCTGAGAGATATCAAGATGAAAGAGATATGAATTCAGACCTCATTAAATTTATAATCTAGTGGATCAAGATAGCCATGCATGCATTTAATAATGTGAGATGGAATATTGCTGGTTTTTCAATGAACAAGTAGGGGTTCTAGGAAAAAATGCAAGGTGAGACCATCTTTAGAGAGTTAGAGTGACTTTTTGAAAGATGTCTTGGGTCTAGGCTGTTTACTACTGTTTGAGTTTTGACTGTCAAAGAAAATCAAAATGTTTTCCATGTGGAAAATGTAGATAGCAGTATTAGTCTTGCTCACCAAATGTGAACAAGTTAATGGCACACAGGACTACTCGGAGTCTGCTTCTAATTAAGTTATTAAGCCAATTTGGTAATTGAAAGGAAAAAAGAAACCTTATTGATGAGAACTGAAATAAAATAATCCCTGTTCTACTGTATTCCACAAGAATATTCTAATTATGACCTTAAGGTCAATCTACCAACTCAAACAACATGTCTAGTGTGCTAAAAAATAAATTACATGGAGGTAAAATAAGATTACAAAGGACAAAAGGTAGGCAATGCATGGTTTAAAAGTTGGAATATAAGAGATACGGATTATATAAAAACAATTATCAAAAAACATAAGAAATATAGAAAATTATTGGCTAATTAGATTTTAAAATTCACATACAAAAATTAAAATCATTAATAACGTAGTGAAAATGTATATACAGAAACAGCATTGGAAAACTAAACATTTAAATGATAGAATTATTTTTTTCATTTTGAAAAAAAAAAAAAAGACCAAATAGGAATGGCCAAATCTCGAAAAAACTATAAAAAGCAAAGGTTAAACTTGTATGTACTTATTTTCAAATATAAGTTTTAATATTTTTTAAAAATCAGCAAACAGCAAAGCTAGCAATTACAAACACATGATTTCCTAGGAAGGATCTCTGAACTGAAGCAGGTCCCAATGAATGGGACCTCTGGGGAATAATTAAAATCTTCCTTAAAAAAACGTGGAGCATATTTTTCTCTACCTTTGACCTAGTTGCCAGTTCCCAGAGTACATCAGAGAAACAAAAAGATCAATTCTTACAAATATTTCTTATGGAAATAGGCAAAATAACAAAACAAGTTTCATTGACCTTATATCTTTAGCATTAAGTATTTATTTGTTTTTCTTCTAAACCACTGTTTTTTTAACTCTATAATCATATAGATGCATTGAGTGAAAGATGGCTGGTGCAATCATTGCTTTCTGATACTCTGCTTTTTGTTTTTAAGTAAAACCTGAATATCCAATTATTCTTTTACTATTTTGTCCTCCTATGTTGCTATTTAATCATTACCTGTTTAATTCTTATTTATTTTCTTTTAAATGAAAATTTCCCTGTCCCCCTCTCCACCAAAAAGTGAAAATTCCCCTTGCCACATCCCATTGTCCTCAGGTCCAGAGATAACTTTACTTGCAATAACTTCCTCCCACTAACAGACAAAACATTACTCCAAACATTTTCCTTCCATTTCAATACAGGACTCAGAACCCATTCTCAGTGTCCATCTTAAGACATTACCCAAATCCGTGATTCTTTTATCATAACAACACACATTAATTCTTAAATAAGGTCACTGAATTCATAGGTATGTGATTTTAAGAGGCTCAAATAAAGAAGTGCTTGTTCTTTACACATAAATTGCATAAGCTAAAAAAGAATGCCTTTTCCATCATTTAAAAAGACACATTGTAGTCCTAGTTCCCTTTAATGTTTCCTTCCTGCTAGCTTCTATTTTCTCGTTGAACTCACTGTTACCATTTAATGCCTGCTTCAAAACTTGGCCTCCACATCTCTGTATTCAATCCTTTGACATCTCTGCACCGCCCTTCCCCCCCACCACACACACAGGCCTGCACACTCACGGAAATTTTACCATGTGTTCATTTCCCTCTAAATTCTGACAGTCACCCTCCAACTTTTGGAACATAACTCCTGATGACTTTGTAACAATATCCTTAAACTTACCTTACTTTTTACTGCTGTTTACTTAAATTAAAAGCCATACTCTCATTTTTATGGGTCAGTAAATTAGTAACTACAATAATAAGCCAAGAAAATACATGCTACTTAATGTAGTTAAAATAAATTTCTGTGTGCATATTCAAATTTCATAAAATTATTATAGTATCAAATAAAATTATGCATACACAGTACTTATCACAATATATGGGACACACTAAGCTATTAACAATGTAATAATTGCTCCTACTACTACAATTACCACCACTATGACTACATATTACCATACTAAAAGATGTCCATCACTGAAAATAGAATTATAAAACACACAAAATTTTTAGGTGCATGAAAATGATGATTAAATGTATGTTTTCTCATAAATTCTGAACTCTAAAAATAAATACAGAAGTTTTAAGACAAAAATATCAGCTTAACCATTGGTAAAACAGAGCTAGAAAACACATCTTTGCTTGATGCATCCATTATCTTTCTACTTATTTCTGTTCCCTCAATTGTCTTATGCATTAGTCCCTGGCCACCCACTGGGCAATGGCTCACTTATTTTGCACAGGTAGAGCTAGCCTGATTAATCTCTTAATATCACAGAAGTGGCAGGAGCAGAGAAAAAGAGCACATATGAACTGTGGCAAGCTGCATAAAGGAATAGGAAGGGAGGCAAGAAGGGAGGGGGGTGGACGCATTGACTTCTCCCCATTCAATAGTGTTTTCCCCATGTCTTCCCAGTCATTTATCATTGATTACATGATCTTCAGTAAAGAGAAATGAGTGTGAGTTGAAAATAATCAGAAACTCTGTCACATTTCCTAGGGGACCAAAGTTCCTATTTTATGGGTAGAGGAAGGAAAAGAGGAGAAAGGATGGCTTCCCTACAAAATATTTTATTTATGAAAACAACAGCAACAAAGTTTTCTTGATCACCTACCTGTCTCATTCATTCTGAGCAAATTATCCACAATAGTTTGAAGTCAGAGCTATGGGGGAATCACTTGGCAAGTTCCTCCCCTTGTAGACACCCTCCCCTTCCTTACTCACACAGGTAACATTAATGTGATAGATTGGTTCTGTCTCTCACTGGCTCATCCAATTGATGAATGAGAAAAGTAAGAGATATAAGGAAAAACAGAAGGTTTGTAGGGTGAAATTTACAAGAAAGTTTTCTAGACTCTGATGCATGTACTATATTTATGGTAGAAAATCATTACCTGAATTTCCCACTTTGCATAATATTTACATGCTATTTACCTAGATGAGTAACTGTTTATGTGACTTTTCTAGTCAAGTGCTTGTACATCAGTCATGAGTAGAAATTGTGTTTGGTATCTCATTTATAGCACCAGATTCCCATTTTGCTGCCATGACTTAGAAAGTTCTGGTGGGTTCTCCATTTATGATATCTTAAGTAGAATATTTATACCAAGTTTCTTTCTATGTGAAACATATTTTAAAAAACTATTTTTGAAAAGAATTTATGTCATACTTCAAATTTTTCCTTCACATTCCTATATTTTGAGAAAAACTAGGAGTTCTAAGGGAGTCTTAGTAGACAATTAGTTTTGGCTTCCAGGACTCTGTCACCCATTTTTGGAAACTCTACCCTGATTTCCCACTGGGACATCACCCACTTTCTGACTTTCAGCTCATGCACTTCACCTAGTCTCCTCCACCCATGTCTTTTTTTTTTTTTTAAGATTTAGTTATTTATTTTAAAGAGAGAGGGGCAGAGGGAGGAGAGAATCTCAAGTAGACTCCCTCTTGAGTTGGGAGGAGCCTGATGCTGGGCTCAATTTCACGACCCTGCGATCGTGACCTGAGCTAAAATTAAGAGTTGGCCCCTTAACTGACTGAGCCACATAGGCAGCCCTCTTCTATCCATGTCTTGAGGGATGGAGTGTGTAATCCACTCCTAAACCAGTCTGTGCATCACATGCTTCCAGCCAAATTGAGTAGTTTATGGATACTCACATCCCTCAATCTATTGCAGTCATCTTGCCAACAAAAGGAGCCTGTGGGAAAAAAAGAGTTTTAAGAAAGAAGAGTAAAGATAGAGGAGTGACCTTACAGATAAAAGAAAAAATGAGGAAAAAATCTAGGGAATGCATGGGGCTCATCTAAAAGTTGAAGTTCTCAGAGTTCTTCTACACGCTATTCCCTCTACCTGGAATGTTCTTTCCCAGAGAACCATACTGCACCTCACTTCCTTCAGGAGATTCAGCAAATGCAACTTTATGAGAGATATCTTTCCTAACCACCCTACCCTGGTTTCTCCTTCAAAAACTTTATAAGGAGCTACTATACAGCATATTTATTTGTTTTGTGTTTATTCTTCTCTCTATTCTCTGCTCAACAGAGGAGACTTTGCTTGTTTTTCATTGCTGTATGTCTGGTAACTAGTGCAGACCCTGAAATATGGCAGGAGTTTAATAAATATTTTTTGGATGAAAAAAAATCAGCATCTGATTTGAGTAAAGTACAAATAGGCAGTCTTTTTAACTAATTGAAAAAATAAACCCACAAAAAAAGTTGCAAAAATGTACTAAGAATTTAAGCTTATCTCTCACCTAAAATTCACAAGCTGGTCACATCTTGCCATAACTGTTCAACTCCCCATCTCTGTATGCATCTGCTTCCCTTTGCCAAGCCATCCAAGAGTATATATTTTCTCCCCCAGACACTTACGACACCTTCACAGTTAGCTAATGAATAACTTCATGTCAGAGAAAAAGCAACAACAACAACAAAAATATTCCTACAAAATGTCAGAATCACATTGAGCAAACTCAAAAGAGAAAACAAAAGAGACCATTACAATTAGGCATTTTTTCCTATATATATGGATTTTATGAATTGTGACAGAGGATAAATCTGAATGACTATTAGGCTCTAAATTTTTTAGGTAATTAAGTTGGGTGGTAAAAGGATGATTTTGCATAGCAGGTCATATTGCTGGGTTTTTAATGTTTATCTTCATTAATTTTATTGTGCATGGACGCACAAGGTGCTTTGAGTCAGAGAAAGATTTCTCATTAAATGCCTCATAGTAAATGATAAGTGTGTTAACCCCTTCACCCCAGGCCTCACCCCTAAGGGACGTGAAGAAAGCCAGGGCAAGTATCCTGTGCAAGTAGCTAGACCACCATCGGTGAGTCAATAGGGAAAATGATCTTTCTCTGCTTAAAAAGGAGGCTCTTGTTCTCTCCCCTCCTAAAAGGGGCTTTTTCTTACTCCAGCCCTTTGCTGTGTGAATAAAATCTCTTGGTGGGATCTAGATAGCTTATGTGTCTCCAGCTTTTATGACCTAGGAATGTCTCCAAATTCTAGACTACATCTCTTCTGACATGTGAATACCTAGAAATGCAGCCAAACCAGTGCTCCTGGCATCAGTTAGTCCTGGGATCCTTTTCTGGCACAGAGCTCTAAAACCATTGGAATTTCCCAAGTAGTGAGAATTAGAAAGGTGTATTTTATTATGTTAATGAGGTGACTTTCAGAAAGCAGATAGGTAATCTAAGGATGGGGGGCTGGTTGCCAGGGGAACCAACCATGTGTTTAGAGGGTTAGAAATTTCAGTCCCACCCCTAACTCACCTCTGGGAGGGGAGAAGGGCTGGAGGTTCAATCAATTGCCAATGAGTTAATCAGTCACACCAATGCAATAAAGCCTCCATAAAAACCCAAAAGGATGGGATTCAGAGAACTTCCAGGTTGGTGAACCAAACTGCTTCCACATGCCAGACCCCAAACTCCACAAGGGTAGAAACTCCCTTTGTTCAGGACCTTACTCTATGCATCTCTTCATCTGGCTGTTGATTCTCATCCTTTCCTCTGTAATAAACCAGTAATCTAGTAAGTAAGCTGGCTTCCTGAGTTCTGTGAGCCACTCTAGCAAATTAATGAAACCTAAGGAGGGAGTCATAGGAACCTCTAATTTAAAGCCATTCAGTCTGAAGCAGAGGTAATAAGCTGGGCTTGTGATTGGCATCTGAAGTACAGGGCAGTGTTGTAGGACTGAGCTCTTATCCCCTGGAATCTGCTGCTATCTGCATGGAAATAGCATCAGAATTGATTCGAATTGTAGAACACCCAGCTGGTGTCAAAGAATGGCTTGATGTTGTGGGGACTCTCCCCTTTATCCACACACATGTTGGAATTAGGTGCAGAACCCTCTATTGGGGGTTTCACCTAGTGACTCTGTCTAAGCTGTAACCATTTGGCCCTTTCTAGGGGATAAGAGAGGTAATACTATTCTTTTAGATCAAAGCAATTAACAAAGACTACAGATCTAATTCTCATGGTATATGAAGACTCTCGTGAGGCTAGGATCTACCACCAACGCTGAGAAGTCCAACCATGTTTCATTTCCCCACACATGTTTAAATAATGGATTTTTTCTTTAAAAGACTCATTATAAACATGATTGTGCATTATTTTATAACCAGAACACTATAGCAGCTTATAGATGAAAGATTTCACCTACATAAAACAGATTCATAAGAATAAAGTTTTAAACCTGTTCAAGGACAGTATTAGATTTTATTACCTTATAAATAAACCCTATAAAAATCCTAAGTGATAACAGAACTATATAATTTTAGTAGGTTTATTCAGTGAGGGTAATGTCAACATTAAACTAAAATAGTTGGTATCATAAAAACAATCATCTTTCAGTTCCAAACCAATCATTTAATATTCTACCTTGTGATGCGGGGCTGGGAGTCTGAGAATCACATTTCTCCTTTGCTGGCTGGTGACCCGCTAGGCTTAGCCAACAGAAGGCACTAGAGGGAGCCAGTAGGTCAGAGGGAGAAGAAAGGACTTGGGCCCCGTTGCCCATTGCTTCTGTCAGCCTCCCTTCAGCCATGGACCTTTACCCTAGTAGTGGTGGTGAGCTCTCGTATTAGCAGATGGTTCCAGTTACCAGCATTTTTTTCAGACTCCTCAAACAAACCTCATCCCACCCTTTCAGATACACAGACACTAGCCAGACAGCACCCATACTTAGTGGTCTGAGACCCAGGTTCTGAGCTTCTGAGTACTGGTTGGACCCCAACCTTGTTCCCTCAGCCTAAAGGGTAGATTTTTCCTGCTGTTGCCTCTGTAACCTCTTTTGCTTAGTTAAGTATCCAATATGTATTTCAACAACCTCCCATATTAAATTCTTTCTTTAACATAACTGGAATGAATGGCTTCCCTTTCCTGACTTGACCATGACTGAGAGTTAAAAATCGGATCACCCCAAATAGAGGAGATGTGAGCTTCCAAGTCAGTAAGATAAAGGTTCAAGACCTGTAACCAAGACGTATTCATATTATGATCAAGATTTAATTAACTCTGAGCTCAAAATATATGGATTTCAGTGTCGTGTAAGCGAATATCTGATGGTGATTTAGATAAGATGATTCAGATAATTTGGATCTACTTGTTTTTTATGTGAAATATTTGGATAAGAAGATTGATTCATCTTGAGCTCCAAAATTCCATTATACTTGCTGCAAATTTTTCAAGGATAAGTTAAAATGTAAGTCACATGTGAGAAAGTTCCTAATCAAAAGAGATTTAATCTCAGAGGCAACAACATCAAATCTAGAATACAAAAACACGCACATGCTTACACATACACACATTCACACACATTCGCAGGGACACAGACTTCTCAAGATTAAACAATTCGCAGAGGTTAATAGATTTAGAATCACTAGAGTTAATCATACTTTTCACTCATTATAAGACAAAGCAATTTTCTTTTCACAACTGGAATTTCAAGTGAAAAAAAGCACATCATAGATACTTCACAGATATCTGGAGCAGTTATAATAAAATCTTTGTTATGTGAAATTTTCATTTATGGTAAAAGACTTCTCAGATTTTTTTTAAAAAAGGTATTGAAGCTAAGACTTTTTAAAAGTTCCTTTCCTAAGGCACCTGGGTTACTCAGTCAGTTGAGTGTCCGACTCTTGGTTTTGGCTCAGATCATGATCTTGGGGTCTTGGGATCAAGTTCCATGTCGGGCTCTGTGCTCGGTGGGGCATCTGCTTGAGATTCTCTCTCTTCCTCTCCCTCTGACCTTCACTGCTGCACACTCTTTCTCAAATAAATAGATAAATCTTTTTTAAAAAAAGTTTGTTTCCAGTTTTATTTAATCTGTTTGGGAGTGTTATGTTTTTATATGATACAGTGTTTCAGTTTGGTGAATTTTCTTGCTAAATTATTGTATCCCCTAAATGCTGATTCACATCAATTTTATATGCAATCTGTCTTTTATGAGAGATAACAGTAGGTAAAATAAAATATACAGAAGTGCCAAAACCATGTCCAAAGGTAAGTTACATACACTATCAGGCACTAAATTCTGACAGCAGATTTGTTTTTCCTTTTACATCCCTTATTTCTAAAATGCCCCTTTTTAATGGATATTTCCAGACCAACAGCCTGATGATTTTAAAAAACTGCTTAGGGTTTTCACTTGGCTCTCTCTCAATAGTCCATGAGTCTATTTTCTATAAAAATATAAGAATCTCAGTCATGTTCAAGTCTCTTCCAGTAGAAGAGGAGTCTCTTCATCTCCATAAAGGGTCTGAACTCACATTTCCTTCCTTGAATAGCCTAGTTTTTCTTTAAAGCGGAGTTGATATACTTCCTTGTTTCTTTTCATTTTTCATGAGTTTTTGTTGAAAATTGGACCTTTAAGTGACAGAACGTGGCTACTCTGTAAACCAGACCCTCCAATCCCAGGTTTTGGTATTGTCACCGCTTGTCATTGGCGATGAGGCTGCTGTTTGCTAGGTTAGTGACTTTTCTGAACTAATTCTGTGAAGTCTGTGTTCTTGGTAATGTGTGGCCAAGGCAACCCCTGCCTGGTTTGCTTAGTGGTCAGCTGATGATCAGACAGAGATTACATTAAATGCCTCGCACCCCTTAGTCCACCAGCCCTTGCTAAGCGGCTCCATGTGTCTCTGGGTTGTGCGCCTTTAATGCTTCCGTAGACAGTTCATTCCTCTGCTTTTGCCTTCATTTCCCTACATATGGAAATGTCTACAAAGAGACATTTATGCTTTCCAGAATCTTTTCCAACCCACACTTTCAATCCTACCTTTCCTCATTTTACTTGAAGAAAAATATTCATACAACTGAGACCATTTTTTAACACACATTGTTACGATGAATAAACATGTGTGCTCACTTTGGAGAGAGTTTGTAATTGATCTTTGGAAAAAAGGGAGTCAATTTCTAGGAAAAAAATTCATGTGACAGAGGTATGTATTTTTTAGAATTTTCTAGCTTGGTCTTTTTGCAGGACTGGGTAGATGGCATTATTGATCTTTTCTATTTCTTACATTTGTAAGAGAACTCTGGGAACTCAATAAACACTGTTGACTGATGACTTGAAAGTTCTTACTCTATTTCAGGGGAGCTAGTCACTGCACATCATCTTTATTCATAGCACTAGATGGTCTTCCTTTGTGTTCTGTTTACAAATCAATTTTGAGGGCAAATATACCAGGATATGCACACATACGCAGCTATAATTTCTTGTATTTATATGTATGCTGATCAACTATAATAGGTGTGTATATGTAATAGTAGAGGTGAAAAACAGGCAAAGGGAATGTCATCATTTGTCATATATGAATCTGTTTTAAAAAAAATAACTATATAATTCTCATCAGTATCGAGTATCTGAGGAAAGCGGGATACTCATTTTTCTGCAATACAAACTGCTCATTCACTCTGGATTATTAGTTCCTTTATCAGAAAATATTTGGGATAAATTGCCTACAGATAATTTATATATCTTTTTTTTTAAGATTTTATTTATTTATTTGAGAGAGAGAGAATGAGAGAGAGCACATGAGAGGGGGGAGGGTCAGAGGGAGAAGCAGACTCCCTGCCGAGCAGGGAGCCCGATGCGGGACTCGATCCAGGGACTCCAGGATCATGACCTGAGCCAACCAACTGAGCTTAACCAACTGAGCCACCCAGGTGCCCTAATTTATATATCTTAACATGACTCTTATTAATGACAAAACCAGCACTAGGACATCATTGGTAATAAGCCCACATGGATATTGTTACAGCAGAGTTAAATTTAAACCCTTAACCATAACTACAAAACCATTGTTAGATATCTTTGCATTATTTGCCCATTGTGGTGTTTGTGTACCCATATGCACCATATATACATAGATGGAATTTCATATGTGTGTATATGAAAATTTACTTCAAATTGATTTATCAGAAAAACAAAAGTATTTTCCCCAAATTAAGAGACTTCTCTCTGTATGTCAACACAGACTTTCTTTTCCTCTGAAATAACAAACAGCAATTAGCAAAAAATAAAAAGTGGTTTTGAAACTCAGGCTTACAAATCCTTCTCTTTAGACTTTCTGGGGGGGAATAAAAGTTTCTTTTGCTATCATTTTTGAAAGCTCAATCCATATTCCACTTCTTAAGTATTTTCTAGAAAATGTTTACTGGAAGAATGAAAAATTTTAGGCATTTACCCTCTCACTAAGGTCTCATTTTATTCCTTCTTTTATTTACCACCTTCTAGTTATATGACTTCAGCCAAGCTATTTAATCATCATAAGCCTCAGTTTCTCTTCTGTAAAAGGAAAAGATAATGACAATATGTATCATACCTCAAAATATTGTTGAGAAAATTTAAAAAGTCCTGTTTCATCTGTGCTTAGCTCCTGGTAAGGATGCAGTAATGCTAATATGTTTTCTTTCCCAGCTTTACTGAGGTATGACTGACAAAAATTGTATATACTCAGGTTGTAGGATGTGACCTTTTTTTTAAAAGGTATCACATGATTTAATATACATATACATTGCAAAATGATTACCAAAATCAAATTAATTAACACATCCATCACCTCACATATAGTTACTTTTTTACATGTGTGGTGAGACCACTTAAGATCTACTCTCTCAGCAAATTTCAAGTATACAACACAGTACTGTTAACTATTATCACTATTCTATCATTAGATCCCCAGAACTTATTTATCTTATAACTGAAAGTTTGTATCCTTTGACCAACATCACCCCATTTCCCCCACTACCCCAGGCCCCGGCAATCAGAGTTTCTATTGAAGGAGAGGGGTTTCTTTAGACTTCCTTTGGCTTAAAATAATAGAATTCTTTTTTTGTCACCAACTTTCTATACTTCAGTTTTCTTAAGATTTCAAACTACACATCTTATCTACTTTTTAAATATAGCTATTTCTAGGGACACCTGGGTGGCAGTCAGTTAAGTGTCTGACTCTTGGTTTCGGCTTAGGTCATGATCTCATGATTGTGAGATCGAGCCCGGCATGGGGTACGCTCGGCACAGTCTGCTTGAGATTCTCTCTCCCTCTCCCTCTGCGCCTCCCACTTATGCTCTCTCTTTCAAATAAATAAATAAACCTTCAGAAATAAATAAATAGGGGCACCTGGGTGGCTCAGTCATTAAGCATCTGCCTTCAGCTCAGGTCATGATCCCAGGGTCTTGGGATTGAGCCCCACATCGGGCTCCCTGCTTAGCGGGGAGCCTGGTTCTCCCTCTGCCACTCCCCCTGCTTGTGTTCCCTCTCTCGCTGCCTCTCTCTCTCTGTCAAATAAATAAATAAATAAATCTTTAAAAAAAAGTAAATAAATAAAGCTATTTCATAAAAAGAATATTTTAATTATTCTTTAAACAAACTTGGATTGTCTCAAGTTAAGAAAACAAAACTTCCTTAAATGGTTACGTCCTTTCATAAAATTGGGCAGATTTTCTTAAATATTTTAAACTTCAGTTATAGATTTAAAATATTTGATTTTTCCTCTTTTAAGTACTTTGTTTTTTTAAGGTTCTTTATTTTGTTTGTTTTTGTTTGTTTGTTTTAATTCCAGTGTAGTTAACATACAGTGTTACATTAGTTTCAGGTGTACAATATAGGATTCAACAGTTCCATATATTACTCAGTGCTCATCAACATAAGTGTACTCATAATCCCCTTCACCTTTAAGTGCTATGAACGTCAGACAGAATTTAACCCAAAGAAGCAAAACATTGAATCAAATCTTATAAATCTAATAAATTAAGTGTAAAGTAAATAAAACAATTTATTTTATACATTCAATAGTTTACATATTTAGTCAGGTTTTCTTTATCTTTTCTAACTTAACATCACAAATGTAATATCAATGGCATATTTCTCTTTTTTTTAAGATTTTTTTTTTATTTATTTGAGAGAGAGAGAGCACAAGCAGGTAGAGCAGTAGGCGGAGGGGCAGAGGGAGAAGCAGGCTCTCTGCTGAGCAAGGAGCCCGATGCGGGGCTCGATCCAAGGACCCTGGGATCATGACCTGAGCCGAAGGCAGACGCTTAACCATCTGAGCCACCCAGGTACCCCATATCAATGACATATTTCAAATTGAAGTTTCAAGATTAAAATGTTAGATTCTTTAAACAGACATTTAACAATATACACACAGATCATTTTGAATTTATGTAAAATTAGTATTTACTTGATTTAGTTTACCAGTCCCATACTTAAATCTTTACCTTGCATACTTAAGAAAACAGAATTACTATCTCAGATAGTCTAAGATTATTTTAACCTTTAAGCAACTGACTTCAGTCCCCACTCAGCCCTCTGGCGGATACACTGAGTCTTTTATACTTAGTACGTCTACAGGAGTTGCCAAGTATCCCACGCCTCACAATTCAAGTTTAGATACATGATTTTATTGAACATTATTCTCCACCTACACTGAGTTCAACTAATTTCTTTTTTTTTTTAAGATTTTATTTATTTATTTGAGAGAGAGAGAATGAGAGAGAGCAAGCACATGAGAGGGGGGAGGGTCAGAGGGAGAAGCAGACCCCCTGCTGAGCAGGGAGCCCGATGCGGGACTCAATCCCGGGACTCCAGGATCATGACCTGAGCCGAAGGCAGTCACTTAACCAACTGAGCCACCCAGGCGCCCGAGTTCAACTAATTTCTTTACTGAGGGATTGGATTCTGCATTTTCTTTTACACTTTTCTCGGTTGCTTAACCACAATCTGTGACATTTTAATGCCTTTTTTTTAAGCAAGTTTTTGACCATGCCCGTGCTGTCACTTCAGTACTCTATAGTCTTTATGATGGCTTTTGACATTTCTAACATTTTCATTTTTTTCACTTTTATGAAAACACTTTTGTATCTACATATAGCCTCATCTTTCATTACTTATTTTGACTGGACACTTAATAATATTTAAGTATTCGTGAAGTCTTACTAGATAGACAGGCAAATTGTGTTACAGAAACACTTTCCTACCATCATTGAAAAAGACACCGTATTTCAAGTTATCACTTGATGGTAGGCCTGATTTAACCCTGGGGAGCCGTGGACTTTTGGGGATTTCTCATAATCCATAACTGCACCAAGTATTATTTATGAACTTAATAAATAATGTTTCCTAGATAATGTTCTGCCTTTTCTAAAGCTTTTAGATATTGTAACTAATTAAATATAATTTGTTTTAAACATTTCTAGATTTGTAGTCTTCTGTTTTTACGTACTTTTCAAATGGATGTTAAAATGTAATTGCAAGCATCTGGGATTCCACAGAATATTTTGATATTAAAATATGGTCTTTATATTTCAAAGTTTGTAAGCAAAGATGAATAATACATAATTTCTGATTTCAAGGAGTTTACATTTTAGTAAAAGAAAAATTTATCTATGAAATGGACACCAATAAAAAACATCCTATGGCAGTAGGGTGCATGGTATGATAGGGAGAAATGAGAAGAGATTAATTCAGACTGGACAGTTTTTAAAAGACTTCATAAAGTCTTTGTAAGAACTGAAATAAACATAGTGTGCAATTGCTTAAATTAAAATAATCACTTTCTGACTAAAACTTAGCATCTATCAACACATTTAAATCTATTCTTTTGTGCAGACTTGCTAAAAATATTATAAATGTTTATTTATACTTTATTAGCCAGAGGGTGGCAAAATACAGACCAAAATCCAAATCCAGCTACCCTATTCATTTATTTATCATCAAAACCTCTTTTGCAATAGTGACATATTTGAACAGTGTAACCGAAACCAGATGGCTGGTGAATCTGAAATTATTTGTTCTCTGGTCTTTAATGGCAAACAATTGCTGAGTCCTATTCCTTTTATATTAATATTAGACATTCCTGAAATGTTAACCAAAACTTCTAGGTGTCCTAAATCACAATGCTCTGGTTAATTATCACAGCATCTGGCTATGGAATTGGTCTCATTTTCCTGAACCTTATTCCCCTAAAACATTTAATGAAGAAAGGGCAATTTCCTACATTATATATATATTTTTAATGATGGAATTGCTCCCCTTCTTTCTGCCTGAACTAATGCACACCAAAAGCTTAATTAGTTCCCTAACTGAATCTCCTGTATGTTGTCCTCGCAACACTGAGAAAATGGCCACATTTTATTGCCCTTGAAAAAGGCTTATTCAGAAAGGAATAAAACATTTCACATGGAAATATATAGAATTCTTGAATAGGGTCAAAATAGTCCTGACCTTAGGGAGCTTACCACCTGAATAGATTGAAGACTGTGGAAATAAACCAGTCTTTTCTAATAAACAACAGATCCTTCAACATAAAGAAATATGCACCTGTGAACACAGAGTAAATAGTGATTTTTATAGTCTCAAAGTCTTCATTCATAGAATAGTAAATATGAGCTTGATTCAAGATTTCTTGAATCTTTTTGTGTCTTTTTGTAAAGCAAAAGGTCAATGTGTGAACATTTATTAAAGGCTTACTCTTTACCCCGCATTAAGAACACTGAATCAAAGTAAGCAAGATATTGTCCTTAGCTCTAAAATGCTTATATATTTATAGAGGAGACACATATTTACTGAGGCAAGTGTGACAAAACAGTCTTCCCTAAGTGTTGCAAGAAATATATTTTGCATGATGGGAGCAGAAGAGAGTCACTTAGACTGGAATACTGGAGTGGGTTCTTTGAGAAAGTGACATTAAACTGGACCTTAAAGCATGGGCAGACATTTTTTCAAGTGGAAATGAAAAGCGTTTTCCAGATCAAGGGAACAAGTATATCAAATATCTAGACTAAAGATGAATGGTTTTGGTGTTACTAACTTCTGGATATAGCTATAAAATGTTATTAATAATATCCGGGCCAGTAATGAAATTATTTGGTCAGTCTTGTATTCAAACTTAGGCATTATGTTTAAATGCCAGTTAATTCATTTGCAAGATAAAATTCTGACTTAAAGAGCTCTTTAAAGTTAAAAGTAGGAATAAATGAGCAATTGGTCTTTCCATGGTATTGTTTTAGAGAAAGATTAACCTCCTGCAGCATTTCAAATATAACAGAAACAGGGGCTCCTGGATAGCTCAGTCAGTTAAGCGTCTGACTCTTGGCTTCAGCCCAGGTAGTGATCTCAGGGTCGTGGGACTGAGCCTGCGTGGAGCTCCACACTCAGCACAGAGTCTGCTTAAGATGTTCTCTCTTTCCCTCTCCCTCTGCCCATCCCCCCTCTCTCTTTCTCTCCCTCTAAAATAAATAAATAAATCTTTAAAAAATATATAACATCAGCAGACAGCACATCTTTTGTTCTCATCTGCCCTTTTAGACTCTGTCCTATATTCTCAATAGTATTTATTGACAAAATTTCAATAATACTATTTGAGGATATATATACTATGAGTGCTGCATATTCTCTTATATTTAAAACTAGAAAAAGGTGAGCTTTGTATTTTCTTAAACCATATTTCATAAACAAAGAGCTATTTTTTTTTTCTAGAAAGTACTGATCTCACCTTAGATACATGTGCAGCACTCCAGTTACACATAGACACAAAGTGTCTCTCACTCAGGAAGCCAACTGAATTGAAGGAACCACAATACCATCTAGTGTCAGCTATGCAGAGTCTCTCCTAACACGGAGAAGAATAGTAGACTACATTAACATAGAGAAAATAATGGAAAACAAAACCTGTGCCCTCTTTCTTCAATAATCTGAGATACAAATGTGTTGTCTAGCACTAAGTGCTCTCTGCACCTCCCCTATCTTTCATTTATTTTTGAATCAAACTTGTCAAGAAAAAATATCAGTCTCCTCAAGGATGATAGTCTGCCATTTTGCTGTTAAGACTGACCTCACAAATAGCCCATCAGATTACTAAGGCAGTATTTCTCAACAGTGTGATCTCTTGGGTTGAGACCATGCTGCCCACAATAATGTCACTCAGCAAAATTACCTGTGATACAATTCAGCCATTATTCATCCCTATTTATATTATCTATGCTGAGTCTACTTTCATTGATTCTTGCCTTTTTCCCTTCATCGCAGTCTAGAAATTGACATGTCCCTAAATTGGACTGAGCTGCTTTAGGAAGTTGTGCATTTCTGGATGTATTTAATCTAAACTTAAGTGAGGTCTCCTGCATGGAATTTATAAAAGGGAGTCATGTCCTGATACCTGAGGGTCTCTGAGTGCCAGAGCCCTATCTTTTTAACATATCTCTCCTAAAATTTGCACCAGTGATTGCTTTCATTGATTGGGCATACAATAAACATGTTGAACCAATTTATAATAAAATTTCTCATTTCATGTTTGTCTACATCATGCAATGTCTTCATAATCAGGCTGTGAGATCTCTGATTTCAGAAGATTTGTATACTTACAACTAACAAAGCTTTGCCCACAAGAGCCACTCAAAAAATAGCTGTTAACTGGCATCTAGCTTGGAATATATCCTGCTATATTAAAGTTATATTTATATAACTTACACTTCTGCTGTAGTGCATCTTACAGAAGCTCAAGCCACATCTCCTCTAACGTATTTTGACTGCTTTAATGATCTGTAATTGACACATAACAAACTGTATATATTTAAAGTGTATAATTTGATCATTTTTAGCATACCTATACTGTCGTGAATCCATCATCAGAACCAAGATAAGGAACACCTCCGCCACCCCCCAAAATTTCCTCCTGTCCCTGTGTAATCCCTCTCTCTACCCTCTTTTCCCAGGTGCTACCGGCTGAATTTTTCCACCCTCAAAATTCACATGTTGAAGCCCTAACCTGCAGTACCAGAGAACATATTTGGAGATCGGCCTTCGAAGAGGTGATTCAGTTACAGTGAGGCCATTACCATGGGCCTTAATCCAATCTGCCTAGTGTCCTATTGAGAAGAGGAAATTTGGACACAAAGAGACAGAAAGGTCACATGTGCACAAAAGAAAGACCATGTGAGGACACAAGGAGAAGGCAGCCATCTGCCAACCAAGAGAAGAGACCTCAGAGTGAAATCAACCTGCAGACAATTCAACCTTGAACTTCCAGCCTCCAGAGGAAATAAACTGATGTTATTTAAGCCACCCAGTCTGTAGTATTTTGATAGCAAACTTACACCAGGCAACAACTGACTACCTTTCTGTCACTATAGATTAGATTGAATTTTCTAGAGTTCTATATAAATGAACTCTTTTGGGTCTGGCTTTTTTTTTTTTTTTTTCATTCAGCAAAATTTCTTTGAGATCCACCCATTTTGTTGCTGTAGCAATACATTTCTATTCATTTCTGACTTATATTCCATTGAATGGATATACCACAGTTTATTCATCTATTCACCTATTGCTGGATGTTTGTCTGTTTTCTGATTGAGATTACTACAAATAAAACTTCCATGGACATTTATTTACAAGTTTTTTAAAGATTTTATCTTGTGTAAATATCTCAGATTAAAAAGGCTGGGTCATACATTGCCTGTGTAGCTTTTTAAGAAATTGCTAAACTGTTTTCCAATATTGTACCATTTTGCATTCCCATCAGTGGCCAAGAATTCCACATCCTTGCCAAAAATTGATATGGTCAATAGGTATGTGACTACATTTTTAAATTTGCATTATGTTAAGACAGTGGTGTTGAGCATCTTTTCATTCACTTATTTGCCAAAATCGAAGTATCTATTCAAATATTCTGCATCTTGTGTTGGGTTGTTTTCTCATTACTGAGTTATGAGAGCTCTTTATATATTCTAAACAAATGCTTTATCAAATAGGTTATTGGCAAATGTGCTCCCTCAGTCTGTGGCTTATCCTTTTATTCTTTTCTTAGTATCTTTCACAGAGCAGAAAATTTTAATTTCAGTTAAGTCAATTTATCAAAATCTTTTATGGATCATCCTTTTGGTGTTGCATCTGGGAAATCTTTGCCTAACTTCATGTTAAAAGGATCTTCTCTTGTACCCCAAAGATACAAAAGTAGGGATCCGAAGGGGTACGTACACCCCGATGTTTATAGCAGCAATGTCCACAATAGCCAAACTGTGGAAAGAGCCAAGATGTCCATCGACAGATGACTGGATAAAGAAGATGTGGTATATATACACAATGGAATATTATGCAGCCATCAAAAGGAATGAGATCTTGCCATTTGCAATGACGTGGATGGAACTGGAGGATATTATGTTGAGCGAAATAAGTCAAACAGAGAAAGACATGTATCATATGATCTCACTGATA
>NC_138382.1:45558862-45583980 GCF_054177405.1 Leptonychotes weddellii
GGGGAGCCTGCTTCTCCCTCTGACCCTCCCCCTCTCATGCTCTCTCTGTCTCATTCTCTCTCTCAAATAAATAAATAAAATCTTTAAATAAATAAATAAATTAAATAAAATAAAAAATTTTATTTATGTGACAGAGAGAGACACAGCGAGAGAGGGAACACAAGCAGGGGGAGTGGGAGAGGGAGAAGCAGGCCTCCCGCGGAGTAGGAAGCCTGATGCAGGGCTTAATCCCAGGACCCTGAGATCATGACCTGAGCCAAAGGCAGATGCTTAACGACCGACTGAGCCACCCAGGCTCCCCTGTGGAGCCTACTTTAAAAAAAAAAAAATATATATATATATATATATATTCCAAGTGTGTAGTATTATGCTTTGCAAGAGATATATTAAAATGAGTTGCTTGGGGCACCTGGGTGGCTCAGTCATAAAGCATCCGCCTTCAGCTCAGGTCATGATCCCAGCCAGGGTCCTGGGATCGAGCCCTGCATCGGGCTCCCTGCTCGGCGGGAAGCCTGCTTCTCTCTCTCCCACTCCCCCTGCTTGTGTTCCCTCTCTCGCTGTGTCTCTCTGTCAAATAAATAAATAAAATCTTTAAGAAATAAAATAAAATAAAAATGAGTTGCTTTTCCATGCATAACTTCATGTTAAAAGTCAAAATCTCTAGCAATTTAATCTAGTATTTTCTTTGTCTTTCAAATCCAGTAAGTTAGGATCGTGACTTGAAGTTTTTAGTACGGTTAAGTTACTCTACTCACATATAAACTAATGAAACCATCAAAATGTTTATTACATGAAGAAAAAAAAATTTTTTCTCAAAAATTTTTGCAAATACACTTATTTACCCAAATAAGTGTATTGTCAGTTTGCTTTTAGTGATTTTAAGCAGAATAATCCTTTAACACTGGAATCAAAAGTACTGGGATCTGGGGGAGAAGCAGAGGGAAAGGGACAAGCAGACTCCATGCTGCACAAAATGTATTTGCTCTTTACAGGGTGAGTTAGGGTTTCTGGAGAGTCAGTTTAATGTTATTATGTTTCCAAGGAAATCAGTGGGTTACAGGTTAGATTAGACAGAAATAGAGGTCAACATTGGCTAAAGCAGTCAATATATGGCATCAGTGCCTTAGGGACCTGGAGGTTGCACACATTGTAGGAATGGGATTCTAGAAAAGACAGAACATATTATACTAAATATGTGTTAAAATTCTACACTCAGAAGAACTATGATTATGATTTTTAAAGTCCAACCTTCACTTTTAATCAACTCTGTAACATCTGATGATACACTTTTTTTTTTTAAAGATTCTATTTATTTATTCATTAGAGACAGAGAGAGAGAGAGGCAGAGGGAGAAGCAGGCTCCCAAGGAGCAGGGAGCCCGATGCAGGACTCGATCCCAGGACCCTGGGATCATGACCTGAGCCGAAGGCAGACGCTTAACGACTGAGCCACCCAGGCGCCCCTGATGATACACTTTTAAAGTACCCAATGGTAGTGGCCCTCTGACCTTTATGATTCAGCTAAACAATACCTCACACCCTTCTCTGGGACCCCGTGTCTGTGCTCCTTTGCACTCTGCAAATCCCCCTCTACTACTGTTTGATATTTTTATGTTGCAGATGTTTAAACTATAGCGCCAATTTGTATTTATACTTCACTGGAAGAGCTCCAAGGGCAGAGACCTCTTTCTGTTTTTACTTTTGAGATCCTTTTACTTACTATAGTGCTTGTATCATATAATAAAGTAATAAATAGTAGCCAAGTTTATGAATTAACTTATTACATATATACAAATTAATGAACCTATATACAAAATAAAGAAGGAAGGGATAAACAAATTAATGAATACTTGTCAAACTATAATTAGGACACAGTTTTAAACACATTATATGGAAAAGAGAGCAGGAGTTCACCAAAGAGTGAACAAAAGATAAATATAATTACCATTTCTGTACTAGTTTCTTTTTTTTAAGATTTTATTTATTTATTTATAAGAGAGAGAAAGAGAGTGGGATCTGGGGGAGAAGCAGAGGGAAAGGGACAAGCAGACTCCATGCTGCACAGTGAGCCCAATGCGGGGCTCCATCCCACAGTCCCAAGATTCCGAGATCACAACCTGAGCTGAAACCAAGAGTTGGATGCCTCCAGTGACTGAGCCACCCAGGCACCCCTCTCTGGGCTGATGTCTAAGGAGACTTTGAGAACAGGTAGGACAGCATGATGAGATGGGTATATTCACTATGAAAAGAAGAAGGAATACTTGAAAACCTAACTGCTGATATTTTATCAGTAAGCCATAATTGCCCCAATCTGAACATCCCTCCCCACAAAACACATACACACAGTATCAACTTCATTTCGGAGCTGCACAGAAGTGAAGGCAGTGTGTCCTCAATGTTAATGGGAAGAGAACAATTCCACTTGATATTTTTACATGAGAAAATAAAAAATATATACAGTCATTCTGTTACAAAACATTGCTTTGACAACCACCCACTTAGACACCATTTAGTGCTTGTATTTAACATAATTGAAACAATATTGAACATCAATTCATGCAGAGAGAATGGGGGAAAATGAAGAGGGGACTTGAAAATGGGTTGCCTATATTTATATTACTGTAACATCTTTTTTTTGCTACAAAACATTATTACAAATAAATATTATTTATAAAACTCCCCTCATTAAAAGAATATATATACATATATTTATACAATATAAATTATTAGAAATATAATTTAGAATTAGAATAAAATTAGAAGTTATTCAAACTAAAATAACTATACATTTATTTTGGATATGATTGGGGACAAAAAGAAAATTAGTGTCATGGTTATTTGGATAAGCATGTGTTTCATAATTAGCTATTTGGTAAACCCTCTTTTGAGTCAGCAAGTTTAGATCTTATTCAGGGTCACAGTTTGGACTGGTCTCCTTGTCATTAGTTGACTCGCAACCTTGGAATTTGGTCCCTTCCAGATCTTTCCATGGTGAGGGAGACAACCGAGGCTATGCTTGGTTCCCGAGGGAGCCAATGTCTACATTATCTAGACTTCAGCTAACCTCTTTACTGTACTTCAGCTTGTCTCAATTTGACCAACTGCGTTAGTTCTCATTTACCCTTGACCATGTCTCAATGAATTAAAAAATGCACTCTTACCCTATCATAAACACAAGCCCGAACCGTGGTGTGTCTATGATTATCAGGGTCGTTAAAAATGAAAAAGCATGTCGCAATGACAACAGTTCATTTTGACAGGTCTTCTGCCTTTGCAAAGACATAGATCATCTGTTTGTTTTGTTGTATCTGTTAGATCTCTGAGGTACCAAATTACTAAAAGTACATTTTCCTGCTATGTTCTTTGCCAGTGATTCTAAGTTTTTCTCTCATGATAAAGAATCTGAAATTACCATGTGTCTTATAATTAATATCCAAATAACCCCTCCAGAATGTGTTATTAATTTGATCAGTTGCCTTTTGATCTTTACCATTTAGGTTGAAGGAAGAATACTAATTTAAAAAACAGAAAAAGATGAAGCATCTATCCCAGGTATCTAATGAGTTAATGATTACAAATGCCTTGCTCCCTGTAGTACTCTCTGATAATGTAAAATATCAATTACAAAACAATTTCCTATAACTGAAAACTTATTTATTTAAAAATACATTTTTAATATTATATTTAGACATATCTATGTCTGTCTACTGATTCAACTAAAACAGTTTTCATTAATCATAGGCAGAGTATGCAGATAAAACATGAACAAAATAGAAAAAAATTCCTTAAACTCAAATTGTATTTGTGGTCACTAAGCCTCTCCAAACATCCTAAAAGTGCTGCTTCCATAAGCAAACAGAGGCACATGGCCAAAAAATATCCAGTAGTTGAGAGATGAGCTCAAAAGCACAGTCAAGAGGATTAAAGTTTTTAAAAACCTAAGTTTCCAGGGCACTCTTAGGTTAGATCCTCTTTTGTAATGTGGAAGGTTCATAAGGGACTTCCCAGGAAAATCTCATTTCACACGTTTTATGTCAGAAGTTGAGCTGTTTGCAGCCTGAACCTCCCTACATGAAGTAGCATCAGGCCAGCCAAGGACAGCATGCTCTGTCACTTGGACGACTGAAATGACCTCCTGCCTTTCTTCCCCTCCATCCAGAAGCCCCATCCCAGCCCAAATTATTCTCCATTTTCCATCCATAGAGGTCTATCCAAAACCCCATGTTAACTACATTATTCTCATGCTTGATGTTCTTCAGTAAATTCCCACAGACTCTGGGATAAAATCTAAACTCACTAAAATTGCTTATAAGAAAGACTGTCAGCAGACAGGTCTTGGCTACCGCAAATTTCATCTGTCCTGAAATGTACTCTCTCTCTCCTCCAAGGACTTTGTGCAGATTTTTTTATTCTAGTCTTCCTTACTAATTCTACCTATCATCAGGTTCCTGACTCTGAACCTTATCCTGATGAGGCAAAGGTTAATCCCTCTGGCAAATGCTCCAACAAAGCCCTACACTTCGGCTTTATGACATCCATGGCTATACTAAGAGCTTATTAGTTTTTCTAACTAAATAGACATTCATGGGAATAGGAAAAAAAAAATCTCTGCATTATTCACTGATACATCATCATGGGCTAGCATAGTGTTGACACATACGACGTGGATGATAAATGTTTGGTAAACGAGTGAAAGAAAGCTCAGACTGAGATTTTCCTGCCAATAAAATTCTGCTAACAAGTATCTTGAAGTCATCAATCAACAAAGAAAGAAATGTCCAGCATTCAAAGTTCTCCAAAAGACTAATATGATTGAATCTAAAACTGCCATTAACACCAAAGACTCACTGAAACAAGACAGAGGTACAATGTATTAAAATAAAATCAAATGAAATCATACAAATGAAACTGTGTGACCAAACCAACATAAGTTTGCTCCTTGGTGAGTCACAAACTGCATCAAGCTGAGTTGTCATACAAAGAAACTTTTATTTGAAGCAAATAAGGAGTTCACGAAAATTGGTTTCCAAAGCCATGACTCTCCAAGAGAGGGTGAACGGATTCCTTTTGTTTAGGGTTAGGATGAATATTTACATAGCGAAGCCCTGTCATCATATGTAGAGGTGGGCCTAAGGTCGTACATGTGCCTTAAGGAAACATGCCTATACACACATGCTATGTTATGTATATTAGGCTGAGGCTCCTCCCTGGGTGGAGATTTTAGTGTTAAAATGAGGTAAAGGTGATTGTAGGTCATTCCAGAGGTCACTCCATGGTCCATCTGTGCAAATGCGAGTCAGGTGTAGCTCAAACGGTTTGGGTGGTCTGGCCAGAGGGAGACTTTGTCAGGGCAGTTGCCATCACCTGGGGGGTGGTTTTGGGTTTCATTTGTCTGAGTTAAGGGGAAAGCTGGAAAGAAGAACTTAGAGAAAACTGTAAGACGAAGGTGAGTACAAGCAGGTAGGCAGTGAAGGCCAGGTCCCAGGGTCTAGCTGATGACAGTTGCGTGATAGACTTAATATACATTCAAGACTAATAGGTAAGATCCCTTAGTGGGATGCTATTTTTGCAAAAGAGCTATTTTGATATAACCCAAATGGCAAAGAATTGACCTTATTTTCAACTGGCTACTTTGACTCTGGTTGAAAGGTAAAAGAAATGAAAAATGCTGGTTCATTTATTTAACTGACTTGTTAAAGGAGGCAGTTTAACACATTTCAAACTCTAATTAATCTTGACTCCTAGCTACATTGGTGAAAATTAATGTTCTGTGTTTTCCTTGCAAGTAGTTCACATATTTCTTTATGTACTATAGATTTGGAAAACCTAATAGATCATGGACAGTATTGACTTGGGCAATCTCAAATTTGATTATTTACTTAAAAACTGTGTAGGTGTGATTTTTCTAGAACACTATATTGTGATCTGGTAAATTGGGTTTCTACTTGAATTTAATGCTTCTTTATTGACAGGATGCTGTTGTCACTGCAAGACAACTTATCATCTTCTTTTGTTTGAAGCTTCCTATTTTTCTCTGGTGTGAATCCTATCTGTTGCTGTCCTGTAAGAAGCATGAACATGAAACTTTGTCAAAATCTCAACTTGTCAAAAATAAAAAACTAAGGTTATATTTTCTCCAGAAGCTGGTCATTTAAGAAAGAAATTGTCCTATTCTCATGCCAGTCAACAAATTCCAATTCATTTCTGAGACTGAACAAGCATCATTTAAATGGGTACTGTTTTCTTTTAATATATAATTCATTAAGTGTTAGAAAATGCATTAAAACTTGTATATAAATTAAAAATATTCCATATTACTTTTAAAAAACCTGTTTAGATTATTAGAAAAAAAGATTATGTATTTTAATTAATTCTACCCCATTGAAAACTTAAGGTGAGGGAATGTTTACTTAATAAATCAAACTGAAGTTTTCATTCAACTCTCCCTACTGCTAGCTGAGTTCTCATATATGTATTTCAGAAGAACTGCCAACAATAGAACCAGATTCCCAGGCATTAGTAGCTGTGCTACAGACAAGAGGATAAATCCACCATCAGAGACCCTCAGTTCTTAGCACTAACAATTACTAGCTGTGTGTCTTGAGGAAAGTTGTTTAATCTGAGTTCCAATTTAATCACCCATAAAATGCAAGTAGTAACAACCCTTTGCAGAGCTCGAGGACTAAATGAGACAGAATGTTTAAAGTGTTCTGCATACTTTTTGGAATTTAGTAAGTCATCAATACATGATATTGGAATTACAATTAATATTATCATTAACATTATTATGTGTAGATTGGGAATTAAGGTTCATGCCGTAGGCATGTTTCCTTTTAGACCTGGGGGATACTAATATTGCTGCCTCCTGACAGTTTATTTTATCCCTCGGCCCCCTTCCTTGTTACCACCTCAGCATTTATAACTTAACCACCACAGACAACCAAGAAGGCTTGCCAGTCTTTTCCTGGCAGTCTTCTCTAATGTGAGAACTCTCCGCTTCTGGTTTTCCTGTTACTGGGCTCCTCCCATCCACAGATACTCCATGTTTGGACCTGCCTACTACCTGGTGCTTGCTCACACAGTTGTCAGATTGATCTATTTGCTGGACTGGGTTTTCTTCAAGTTCTTGGAGTTGGGTCTCTCTTACACTTGCCTCCCATCTACCCAACTACACACCCCAGATCCCTGTTCTGAATCTTAGTACCCACTAGTTGGAAGCAAATCTGAAAGCTACTTATACTAAAGAAATCTGTGACATTCACTTTCACAAATGTCACCAAGAAGCAGGGTTAATCAGAAAATCCAGAATTAGTTATTTCACTGCCTTCAAAAAAATCAGCCATCTTAACTTTTAATTTAATCATCACAAAATATATGAGAGGGCAATAGTAACTGTTTCCAATATTTAAAAAAAAAAAACTGCCAATATTTCCTAAAGAATGTTCATCCACATTCATGAGTGATATTGGTTGGTAATTTTATTATCTGGGTCAAGTTTTGTAATTGCATTGTGCAAGCCACAAAAAACATTTTGGGACATGTTCCCTTCTGCTCTATTTTCTAAAAACTTTTTTTAAGATTGGTACTATGTCTTCCTTAAATGTTTGAGAGAATTCACCAGTGAAACTGGGCATAGAGTTCTCATTGTAGGACTATGTTGATAATGAATTAAATTTCTTTAATAAATGTAGAGCCACTCAGTTTTTCTTCTTCTGCATCATTTAGGTAAAATGTTTTACAAGGAATTTGTTTATTTCATCTGATACATTTGTTGTCTTCAAACTCTTTCATTCCCTGTATTTGTAAATTGTGTTTTATTATTTTCTACGGCAGCCTTGCTACATATTTTTTAGTATTCTTTTTTAAAGTTTGATAAAATAGACGTAACAAACTACACATAATATAAAAACCATCTTAACCATTTTTAAGTATGCAGTCAGCCATGTTAAAAACAGTCACCTCTGCAACCAAGCCCCAGAATGCTTTTTGTCTTGCAAAACTAAAACTCTATACCTACCAAACAACTCCCCTCCAGATCCTGGCAACCACATCCTAATGTTGGTCTTTATGAATCTGACCATTCAGGTAAACAATACCATATTGTATCTGTTCTTTTGCAACTGGCTTATTTCATTTTGTGTAATATCCTCAAGGTTCATCCCTGCTGTAGCAAGTGTCAGAATGCCCTTCCTTTTTCATGCTGCGTGATATTCTACTGTATAGATACCACATTTTGTTCTATCATACTTGGGTGGCTTCCACCTTTTGGTTATTATGAATAATGTTGCTATGAACATGGATGTACAAATATCTTTTCAAGACCCTGCTTTCAACTATTTGGGCTATATACCTAGCAGTGGAATTGCTGGATCACATAGTAATTCTATTTTTAGAGGAACCGTCATATGATTTCCATAGCAGCTACACCATTTTATATTCCCCCGACAGTGTACAAGTTTTACCTTTTTTTTTAAAAGATTTTATTTACTTATTTGTCAGAGAAAACAAGCACGAGAGAGAGCACAAGCAGGGGGAGCTGCAGCAGAGGGAGAAGCAGGCTCCCCGCAGAGCAGGGAGCCCGATGTGGGGCTCGATTCCAGGACCCTGGGATCATGACCTGAGCCGAAGGCAGACGTTAACTGACTGAGCCACCCAGGCGTCCCTGTACAAGTTTTTCAATTTCTCCACATCTTTGCCAACACTTATTTCCTGTGCTTTTTTTTTTTTTCTTGTAGTAGCCATCCTAATGGATGTGAAGTGGACTACATATTTAATTTTTGTCTTTCCTGTACCAGACACTACTATAAGTGCTTTATGTGTGTTCCTTAACTCATATAATGATCACAATACTATGAGCTAAGTATCATTATTAGCCCTATTTAGAGAATGTTTGTGGATTCAGATAAGATACTTAGAAACACCTTTATCCTTCCGATTGCATTTTTGAACTCTGTTAAGCTTCTAAGAGAAGGTTTAGAGAAGATATTGTTCATCTTAGTCCATCATGGACAGAGGCAGAAATCTCCAGTCTTGCTAGGATTTTTATCAGTTTTCAAAATCAATTGTGTCAATTTTCAAAGACACTTGACTTTTAGCACTACGCTATCTAGGTCAGGATTCAACTATTAATTATTTAAAAACAAAACCACAGCTTTTGTAGTGAATCTCATATCGAATACTGGGAGATCCAAGTTAGTAAAATGAGCAAGTCACTGAAAAACTTTAAGTCTAGTACTTTCATCTGTAAAATAGAGGAAAATCTGGAAAATGAGGAAAATCAGTTTCTATGTTACAGGTTTTCTGTGAAGAGGCCATGCAATAATGTCTGTGAAGGGCTTCTTAGTTCGTTGTCTAAAACAGCAATTCTGAAAGTGGTCCACAGAGCTCTGCGGTCCCCAAGACTCTTGTATTGAGGCCATTAAGGCAAAACTATGTTCAGTAGTTTGGAAATAATACTAAATATGATTTCAGTTATTATTAATTATTATTAATACAATAATACCAAGATATCATTCGCCTTTTTCACTGTTGACATTTGCACCGATGATGCACAATCCATGGTGTGACAATATGCATGAAGAACTTTTGCTTTCCAAAATATTATGATTGTCTTAAGGAAAAAATGAGTTGAGAGGTAAACCACTTATCAGTGGTTTTCTTTGAAACAATAAGCACCTTTTTTCACAGAACACTAGTTTTAAGAGAATGACTAACAGAAAAAAAATAGTTACTAAAACCCAGGTATTTGACATTTCCTTGAAAATGAACAAAAGGAGCTTGTTGCTTCAAAGAAAACCACTGACAAATATTTGTTGACAAAGATATGATTCAAGATTTCAAACAAAAATTGGTATCTATCATTGGAAAATTTGTATCTCCCATGATGAACTCAACATGCCATACTTACAACATTTTCTAAGATCAATAGTGATATTAATAAGTGTGATTTTTAAAAATTATATAATGAAATGTGTCAACACTGGGATGGACTATATAATTCAGTGAACCAATAATTTCCAAATAACCAAATACATGCACAGGTAAAAGATTTATTAAAAGGGCAAGGGAAACCAGGGGATTTTTATGTAAATTTTTATGTATGAAAAGTTCATTGATATGGTTTCAGATTCCACATTGTGACTAAGCTTTAAGAAACTACCACTTGCTGGGCACCTGGGTGGCTCAGTTGGTTAAGCGACTGCCTTCGGCTCAGGCCATGATCCTGGAGTCCCGGGATCGAGTCCCGCATCGGGCTCCCTGGTCGGCAGGGAGTCTGCTCCTCCCTCTGACCCTCCTCCCTCTCCTGCTCTCTCTCTCATTCTCTCTCTCAAATAAATAAATAAAATCTTTAAAAAAAAAAAAAGAAAAGAAACTACCACTTGCCAAGCTTTGGTGTAGTATCAAAGAAGAATATTTTCAATTACAGGAAAGATTTAAAAATATTCTTATCTTTTTCCAACTACATAGTGAAGCTGCATTTTCTTCATATCCTTGCAACATACTGAATACAGAAGCTGATGGGTATTCAGCTTTTATTAACACAGACATTAAAAACATATGCAAATATATAAAACAATGTCACTTCTAAGTAACCTTTTTCTTTTATTTATTTATTTATTTTTTTTATTTGAGAGAGAGAATGAGATAGAGAGAGCATGAGAGGGAGGAGGGTCAGAGGGAGAAGCAGACTCCCCGCGGAGCAGGGAGCCCGATGCGGGACTCGATCCCGGGACTCCAGGATCATGACCTGAGCCGAAGGCAGTTGCTTAACCAACTGAGCCACCCAGGCGCCCCTAAGTAACCTTTTTCTTTTAAAAAGATAGTTATTTCTTAGAAAATTTGCTATTTAGGGCAACTTTTAATGGATTTAATATGGACATTTTAAAATAAATCAATTCATAAATATAATAAAATGCACAATATTTTAACATTCATACATTTTTGAGTCTTACTTCATCATACACCTTTCTTCTAGGAAATAATTTAATAATTTAACTACAGACAAGAAACCATCACATATCTGGGAGGGTCTTTAAAACACTCCATATGCCCTTCTCTCTTTCTCAACACAGACTTCTGACACTCATGTCTTGATCTTTTATAGCTCTCTGCCCTGAGGGATTCAGATACCACAGCTAAATTATTGTAAATCCTTACTGTGATAGCACCAGTATTTCTCTTTCCATTTCATACTTCAAAAATATGTCTTAAACAAAATAAAAAATAATACTGAAACAATTAAAGAGAGGAAACCAAGAAAGTGAACAAGTATCATCTTAAGTAAATTCATTGACTGCTAAGGAAAAAAAAATATCAAAGCAAATGCCAGAAAATAAGCCTAAAATGAAAATAAAAACAATCCCAGGCTACCATTTTATTTTGCCATATGTTAAGTAGGCTTTTAAATCTTGCAGTTTCTAAATTAAGCCACTGCAAATCTTAAATAGTGCTCAGAGTGAGAACTGAAAAATCTCTAGTGTTACACGTTTTCTTTTTGGTTAAGTGTGGGGTTGAAAATGAGTATTCTCAGCCACTGAACTGATAGCACTTTATTTACAGCCTACTGTATTTACCCTAGCAGGTTACAGCCATAATCTTTTGCTACTAACAACCAGGAAGGAAAATTTTCAGTGCCAGGAAGAAATAGCAATCAAAGAATCCATGTGGTTATATTTTGCAAGTTTGTGCAAATATTTCTTTAACAAGAATCCAAGAGCAAATCTCTAGAAATCCAAAACAGAAAAATATAATGAAAGGCTCCTGAGTGGCTCAGATGGTTAAGCGACTGCCTTCGGCTCAGGTCATGATCCCAGGGTCCTGGGATCAAGCCCCGCATCGGGCTCCCTGCTCAGCGGGGAGCCTGCTTCTCCCTCTCCCTCTGCCTGCCACTCCCCCTGCTTGTGCTCTCTCTCTCTCTGACAAATAAATAAAGTCTTAAAAAAAAAAAACTTTAAAAAATATATAATGAAAATGAATTTTGGGAAAGCTAAATTATGTTTCCAACCTAATATCTGTAATGTTTTTTGTTTTTTTTTTTTAACTTTGGGAAAATTTTACTAAATCTTCAGAAACTTAAATCCTCTGTCTGGTCAACTAAGTTTTTAATTCCTTTTTTTCCTTGAAGACCACAGATTTTTGTTTGTTTGTTTGTTTTTCTGTGAAGATGCAATGTAGTTAAAAATTATTAGTTGATTGCCATTTTTATGTGTGTGAACAACTTCTAAATTAGAAAAAATAAGATTAATGAAAGAAAGGTAGAAACTCCTATTTTTATTAGCCAGTTTTTGGTTTTTAAGTTTCAGCTATAGGGGAGATTTTTATTATGAAATTTTACTTCACAATGTACATATTTATACCAATGTATCATATTGTTTAGGATACTTAACTCATTTCTAAATAGAATGAATAGTCCTTTTCTTTGCTGATGTATTATTCAAAGTGTTTCATTTTGAACTGTTGGTGACTCCCTTAAACAAGTGTGTATTTTGACAGATGTTTAGCATAGATAAACTTCAGATTTATATTGCCACCAGAGAAATACAGAACATCTGGCATTTTTGAAAATGAGCCTTTCTTGATTTATTTAAGTATAATAAATATATTTACATGATTGTGATTCTGAATTTTATAGTAATAGATTCTAAGACTAATGAATCTGAGAATAACTTAAATATCCCTTGAATCCCAGCTTCACTGGAATGCCTCACTAATCTATTTTTTTCCCTTTTAGCTATTCTTCTAATTCATTGCTTAATTGCCTAACATATAAAGAGGCATTTTGCCTAAATGAAGCAACATCAGTAAAACAAATGAGGCTAGACATTGACTATGATATCCATTCTAGTGCTTAATCACTTATCCACAGACGATTATCTCTGAAGGGCCCTAGTCCCTCTTCTATTTCTCTCCAACAACACTCATGTATATATTCTAGGAGCATTTTATTTGATTTGCATTTAGTGAGAATAAGCTTAGATATGGGAAAGTTGACAAAGTTTAAAGTCACATGGCTGATAATTTTAAGTACTGACCTGAGCTTCCTACACTGAATTCCTCTTTCAACAATATTTGGAAAAGAGTTTTTTATGACTAAATGAAATTAACACCACATGCTTTTGTACAGAACAGAAAAAAAATATAACCATGAGCTTCCAGGAGGATAATCAGGAACTACTGTCAGATTTCACTGGAGATCCTATAGTAAGGGCATCACAGAACAAAGACAAAATGAACAGGTGTGGCCTCACTTTCCCCAGGTCTATTTCCTATTGATTACCACTCATTAGCTATTTTAATAGAAACTTCATCCCTCTAATTCTATTCTGGAGTTGTGTTACTCTGTTCACTAGGGTCCCAGTAGAAAGTGCAAGGTACACTAAGAATGGAATTTTTACGATAATTTAATGAAGAGACTAGTTACAAAGAAGGGAAAAGGGACCGATAAGGACTATTAAAACATCCTGGGACAAGCAAAAGTGGAAGCTAGCTATTGAACAGAGCCACAGGGAACACATTCCAGCCTCAGAATCCAATTAGGCAGAGCCTGTGAGAGGGACAATGTAACACAGTCCCTGCAATGGTATTCTGGGGGCCTATCTAATAAGCACGTAGACTACGTGCAACTTGTTGGCTGTATTGGAGAAAATGTAGAGACCTTAAAATAGTCATCTAGTCAAAAGAAAAGAAGTTATCTCATGGCCCAACAACCGATGAATCCTGATGTTAGAAGTCACATGCATGGCCAGGTCATGCAGGGAATACCAATCCCAAATACTGAAAGCCCAAAGTCTGCAGAGACCCATCAAGCTTTGTTCCTTCACACTACATATTTTACAAAATTCACTCATCAGGTCTGCAAAGGTACCTTCCACTGGAGGGAGCAAGACAATTCTTTGCTTCTATAAATTTGTTGCCATTTTGGCAGAATGTAAGATGCTCTTAAGTTCTTAACCTTATATAATGTACTGGTCTCTCTCTATTTGCACTAGACTTAAGCCTGGGTCTAAAAGAGTAGGGAAGGAACAGTAGGAACCCGATGAGAGTTGGAGCCATAGAAGTTCCTGAAAGGAGATGTAATTTTAGAGGCAGAATTGGACCAGAACTGGACAACCGAGATGGGGTAGGAAATGAAATAACTCATCCTTTCTCCTCTTTACTCTGATCTCCCATTGGCCAAACTCAACCAGAAGCCCCAGTACAAAGCAGCTCCGGTGATATATCTGAAGGGTCAGTCTCTGAGGCACAGAACAGGGCAGGAAATTTACAGGGGCAGGGGTGAGGGGTGGGGGGTAGAGGCGGCGAAGCAGACAGAGAATAAGGAAACCAACTAAGTTACTAAAATTGTTGTCATTTTGTAAATCAAATCACATATAAAGTCAAAAGGGTAATTTCCTACTTAAGGAAATTGAGGAGTGAATTCTCATTTTAGGCAAATTTTCGATTATTTTATATTTTAAATATTTTATATCAATATGCAAGGTCTTTGAATGTGTAAACATCTCATAATGAAAAAAAATAATTTCTTTTAAGGAAAATACTTCTAATTTTCTTTTTAGAAAAACTTGGCTTCAATTTCTTCATTTGAAAATAATTTAATGTTATTAAGTGACCACTAAATGTTATTACAGTGCTACAGTTCTAATTATATAACATCGAATGATCCCTACATTAGCAACTCTTCTGATTCAGTGTTGAGCCTCTTTTCTTAAGTTTTATGTAACACCTAAAGCTGTATATAATGCTACGTAACTATGCAGCTAAGTTAGAGGTTTGTTTCTTTTTTGTCCTGTTGCTCTTTTTAATTTTTGAGTACACTTTGCATATAGTAAAGGATAAAAACATTAAGCACCATAAAATTGTATAAATATATACATACAGGGACACCTGGGTGGCTCAGACAATTAAGCATCAGCCTTTGGCTCAGGTCATGATCCCAGGGTCCTGGGATTGAGTCCCATGTCGGGCTCCCACTCAGCGGGGAGCCTGCTTCTCCCTCTGCCTGCCACTCCCCCTGCTTGTGCTCTCTCTCTCTGACAAATAAATAAAATCTTTTTAAAAATTAAGAAATATATATATATATACACACACACACTCATATGTTATATCTATATATCTAGAAATATATCCATACAACCACCACCAGAAAGAAGTATAGGGCATTTTAGTTAAAATTTGACTCATAATCTGTCAGCCCTGTTTATAAGAGAATCATGACAATGTGTTGCTCATTTTGGGCTCAGAAAATGTCCCTCGGGCCTTCTTATCCTTGTTCTTGCCTATTTGACACAGTCATCCTAACATGCCCTACTTAGACACAGCATTCAATGTTTGGCTCACATCCCATAGTAGTAACTGGCACAAGAGGAGTGAAAGAGGAATTACTATTTGGCAACCATCATAGGAAAAATTGATTTGGGCAAAAAACATCAATAGATGTTAAAAAGTAAAAGTACAATGAGGACTAGAATACTTATCTGGCCCCACAAAATTTATTAATTATACAGTGTATTTATTAACTATAAAACAAAACAGTAAGTTTACAATGCAGAAACTTGGCAGAAACCCCAACTGATGAGAGCTATAACATCATTAGTAATTCTTCCTGATATCGTGAACTGAGAAGAACAAAACAACGCTCCCATGGTGTTCCTGTCAAAATTGAATACATGAACTCGATCATGGGGAGACATTACCCAAAGCTAAATTGATAGTCATTCTCTAAAATATCAGGCCAGTTCTCTTCAAAGATGCTAACACCACTAAAGACACAGAAAAATGAGGAAATGGAATTCTTGTTCACTGTAAAGGATAATATGGGGACAACAGTAAAATTCTGAATATGTATCAATGTTAATTCCCCGTTTTAATAATTATACTTCGGCTACATTAGAGAAAGTTCTTGTGTTGAGGAAATACACCACAAACTGTACCACATAAGAGACATGAACTGTTCCACATAAAATGATGTGAATTGTTGAACACAGATGACATAAAGAGAAAGATACATATCTATGCATATACAGATAGAGAGCACATGAGAGAGAGAAAGTGCAAATCTTAACACTTAGAGAATCTTGATGGAGTTAGGAATACTTTATACTATTCTTGAAAAAATGTCAAAATATGTATGTATTTTTTCATTTCTGGGGACTTGTCCAGGATTCCTGTCAAAATAAAAAGTTAAACAAAGGGGAGAGAAAAGAGGTAGAGATCAGGCTAGGTAAAGGAGCACCATGGCAGAACACAACAAAACCCAGTCGTAGTCCTAAAGCAAAGCAAAGAATACGTAAAGAAGTTCCACTCCTCCTACCACAAAGCAGAGCTTATTCTCTCTCTTCCAGCAAAACCAAGGAAAGGAAAGATCTTGGGGCAGAAAGAGTGGGTGATGCTAAAGGAAAGCAAGATCCAGGTATGGCATTTTTATTCGCACACAGCGCCCCATGCCCTGAGCACAGGGGCTGTAAAACAGCTGCCTCTGAGGGTACCAGGTTTGTTGCCATAATAGACACTCTCTGTTAATAGTGAGGACTGCTGGATGCCAACGAGAAAGTGCACTCCGCGTCTCACCATTACACTAAACCATAATAGTGGGATTCCCAAGAATGACTGATATTAACATTTCCAGCAGCCTGGCAGAATGTGGGCTCTGAGACAGACTTGGGGTGTTTCAAACAGAGTTCCAATTTCTTTACATTGTCACCAACGCTTGTTGTCTTTTGTGTGTTTGATAATAGCCCACCCTAACAGGTGTGAGGTAATATCTATGTGGCTTTGATGTGTACTTTCCTGATGATGAGTGATGTTGAGCACCTATTCATATGCCTGTTGGCCATCTGTATGTCCTCTTTGGAGAAATGTCTATTCAAGTCTGTAGCCCACATTTTTTTTTTAAGGTTTTATTTATTTGACAGAGAGAGAGACACAGTGAGAGAGGGAACACAGCAGGGCGAGTGGGAGAGAGAGAAGCAGGCTCCCTGCCGAACAGAGAGCCCGATGTGGGGCTCGATCCCAGGACCCCGGGATCATGACCTGTGCCAAAGGCAGACATTTAACGACTGGGCCACCCAGGCGCCCCTGCAGCCCACATTTTAATTGGGTTTCCAATTATTTTTTGCTACTGAGTTGTAGGAGTTCTTTATATATTTTGGATATGAACCTCTTATCAGATATGTAGTTGGCAAATATCTTCACTCATTCTTCAGGTTGCCTTTTCACTCTGTTGATTATTTCCTTTACCAAGTGTTGGTGACGATGTAGAGAAATGGAAACGCTTGTGCATTGATGGTGGAAATGCCAAAAGGTGCAGCGACTATAAAAACAGTATGGAGGTTCTTCAAAGAAACAGAATACACCACATGATCCAGCAATCCGATTTCTAGATATTTATCCAAAAGAAATTGAAATCAAGATCTCAAAGAGATATTTGCCCTCCCATGTTCATTACACCACTATTTACTATAACCAAGATGTAGAAACAACTTAAATGTTTAGTGATGAGTAAGTGGGTAAAGAAAATGAGACATATACATACATCACAGTATTATTTAGCCTTAAAAAAAGGAATCCTACAATATGTGACAAGATGGAGGAATCTTGAGGACATTAAGGTAAGTGAAATAAAGAAGTCACAGAAAAATACTGCATGATTTTACTTATATGAGGTATCTAAAATTGTCAAACTCATAGAAATTGAGTATAATGGTGGTTTCCAGGGACTGGAGGGAAGGGGCAATGTGAAGTTGTTAATGGGTATAAATTTTGTAACAAAAGATGAATATATTCTAGAGATTGCTGTACAACTCGTGACTAGAGTTAACAATACTGTATTGTACACTTAAAAATCTGTTGAGAGTAGATCTCAATAATACCACATAAAAAAACTAAAGTTAAAAGATCCCTTGAGCTGCCCCTCCCCCCCAAAAGGAGAAAAAATAAATGTTCTAAATTTGGGGTTAAATTTCTGTGATGAATTAAGAATGGTCTCAAATTCTTTATGACTCTCCCATAAAGAGGGGGGCCTGTTTTTCAATTTTTTATTTATGTTTTTCTCAATGATTCTAGAAAGGGCCTATGACTTCTTTGGCTAATAGAATATGACAGGAGTAGCACTGAACCAGCTTTCCATCCAGCCTTTGAGAGATCTGGCAGTTTCCACTTCTTCTCTTGGAATGCTCATTTTGAAAGTCCTGGACTTCTAAGAAATCTCACTATCTGCTATAGAGACCAAGTGCAGAGGCCATGTGCAAAGGGAAAGAACCTGAGATTACATGCAAGAGAAGCTAAGCAACCCTAGCATCCCAACTGAAACCAGCCTTCCCCCAGTCCTATGGGTCTCAAGGCATGTAGGGGAACCATCTTGAATATTCTAGCCCAAGTTGAGCCCCCAGATGGCTGCAGTCCCAGTTGACATCGTGTGGAATAGAAGATACACCCAGGTGAGTCTAGTTAACCCTCGGAATCACAAGAGGTCATAAAATAGTTGTTGCTTTAAGCAACGAAGATTTAGGGTAGTTTATTATACAGTAAAAAATAACCAGGATAGACTTATATTCATTCACATTCATAATTATTTCCTTCATTAAATAAATATTTTATTAAGCACTAAATAAGGAGCCCAGGGGTAGGCTTCTTGCTGGTGATTTCTGTCTAGCTGGAAAAGAAACATCAAACACATAAGAACATAACAATGTATCTCTGATATATGCAACTAGAAGGAGGTGAGTGGAATGATGAGATGAATTTGACCCAAGCATGGAAGTCAAGGTGGTGAGGATTAAATTATGATCAAAAGAGGTAGTAGGAGGTGACTCCACATGGGAGAAGCAACCATCTGTGAGAATGCTTATTTCAGAGCATGGCACAGTGAGGATTAAGAGAAGGCTATTGCAGCTGGGGTTCAGCACACTGGGGGATATGTGGTCAGGTGAGGCCACAGTCAAAGACTGGGGTCAGAATTAACTTAATAAACATATAAATAGGGACCATCATGTTCACTTTATATTTTTACTACCTAGAACATTTCCTGACACAGAAGATGTTCAATAAATGCTAAATGTTTCCAGGAAGGAAGGAAAGGAGAAAGGGAAAGGAGGACGTTGTTCTTTGCTCTTACAAAATCTGCTTACACAGGAGTATGTTCTCATTCAGTGGTTCTCAAATTTTGCTGCATATTAAAATAATCTGGGATTTAAAAAAAATCTCTATACGCAAGCTGGACTATATAACTAATGAATTAGAATCTCTTTAGTGAGTGGGGTTCCTGGGTGGCTCAACTGGTTAAGCTGTTGATCTCAGCTCAGGTCTCGATCTCAGGGTGGTGAGTTTAAGCCCTACATTGGACTCCACACTGGTCGTGGAGCCTACTTAAAAAAAAAAAAAAATCTCTTGAGTGGGATTCAGACATCACAGGAGATTCCAATGCAAAGCCAAGTTTGAGGAGTGGGTGTTCCCTTGAGTCTGTGCTCCTCACAGTAAAGTGGGGAATGGTGCTCCCTGGATCATTTTCTGTATTGACCTTGCAGTTTTAAAGGTCAGCAAATTAATCTCGGTTCTAATGCAACCAGACATTGGTAAGAAATGGGGAACAAAGGATCAGCATTCAGTGTCATCAGATCTTACTGAAAATACAAAATCTAATTTGCAAAATAGGTCCCCATGCCTGTGTGCTAATGAATTATGTAAGTAGACTATGTAGCAGTTATTTACTGAAATACTCACTCAGTAGAATATATTGAAAAAAATATGCCAGAAAAAAAATGAGCAAATCTGGTTCAATGACTACTATATCATGGACTGTTCAATGAAAAAAAATACTTTTGATCATAGGTCTCAGCACCAGCCCAGCATAAAAACGTAATTAATGTTCCAATTGATGTCTGTATTGTTGCTGATAAATTAGCAATGCTAACTCAATTACTGAGTCAGTAATAACTGTGGAAAAGAGCCACAAATGGACACACTATTTTCACTTGTTTATAAAATACAGCTTTGATGCATATGCTATATAATCTTGGTCATTTTTCTCACTCCTTATTGTACCTGTCCTGAAGTATTCTATGAAAAGTTATTCTGCATAACTTCATTAACTTCATGGAGAACTTGCACAGGGAGGATTTGAATATAAGAATTTCTCAGCATTTTTTGTCTCTCTTCATTCTGAAAGTAAATACACACACACGTGTACACACACACGCACACGCACACACACACACGGCTGGTTTGACGCTTTGAAGACATAAAAGTGTCTATCATTCAACAATAAAAAACTACATAACTTTATAAATAGTATATATGTGATATTAGTTGCCTCTTAGACTAAAGTCTTGTGTTCTAATAAAGAAAAATTTTCATAGAAGACATCTGTCTATTTCTTGGAGCTCCAGTGGTCATGGCAACACCTGTCTGTTACCTTGGCTGGTAGGCTATGCTTTCATTTTTGTTCTAGTCCAGGAAACCATGGTTCCTTTATGGCTGTATTACATGGAGTTGACTATGTATCGGTCTCCATCTGAGTCTTCTATCTGTGTAAATTTAACCCTGAAGTTTTGCTCAACTCCTTACTACTGATTAGATGTGGGTCTACATTCCTCTCTCTGTGTGTCATGAGTTGATAAACAGACACTTTCATGACACTGCCTGAAATCTCAACAGCTTTCCAGTTTACTCCACTCTCTCTGGTATCTTGGTACTGCTCCCCCTCTCTCCACATACATTTTCCAGCATGCCACATGACCATCATATTGACTTCCTAGTAGGGGCTATTTCTATGTCATGGAACTGTTAGGTGTAACATGCATTGTTAATTAATCGTTAATGACAAATCTGTAAGATAGGCACTATTATTCTGATTCTAAAAATAAGGAAATGAACACACAGAGATATTTAGTGACTTGCACAAATTCCCGAAGTCACAAAAGAACAAAAATATGATGAGCCGGAACTCCCAACCCTAAGTCCAGTGCTGTTTAATTGTATTCCAACTGGAGGCGATCTGGTTTTACTCAATTAAGGAGACACTGTCTCAATATTCAATTTAATGGGTTAAAAACTTGGTTTTGAAAGTCCCTATCACTTGATATAATAATATTAAATCTCATTTCTAAATATTTCCTGTCTTTATTTTAAAAAGAGGAAGTGTAACACTTTAAACCAAAAACAGACTGCCTCCTTTCCTTGCTACTCCATTGCTGCTTTATGGCAAGTTTTTTCCTATAAATTCTCTATCAGGCTTTTTGTTTGACATTGTTAACTCCCTGAAAGTATGGACTCAGAAATCACACAAACCCGATTCAAGTTTCACTACAACCTGCCTGAGTGAACTTAGTCAAGCTCCTTAGCCTCTTGATGTCTCAATTTTTTCATTTGTAAAATAATGTTAAGAGTAGAGCCCAGAGCCCAGAGCCCAGTTTACTGAGTGGTAAAGAGAACCAGATAAGATAATGTACATAAAGAACTCAGCACAGTGCTCCAATAATACTAATGACAATGATGATGATGATGATGATGATGACGATGATGATGATGATAACAATACTTAGAGGAATTGATATTTACCTTGAATGGGCTTTGGGTGAATTTGTTTTCAGCAAACTGATATGACACTTAACTTCACCAACTTTAACCTAGAGAATGTCACAGTACAGTTTCTTTCTCTTTCCTAGTTTTTCTACAGCAAGAACCATGCCTTCCTCATCTTTGTAGTTAACACAACTAGGTCTGTTCATAGAGCAGTTAATTTAGTAATACAGAATGGATGAATAACCAAATCCCTGAATCCTTGATCTCTATGCTTCTGTGCCTCACCTACAGCCAATGCCATCTTTTCCTGACATATCATTAGAAGTTTCCAAACCAGTTGCCCTTTCTCTAACTTCTTCCCACTACAGATCCATATACGGCCCTACTACCTAACAGAACTTAAGACGTATGTTCTGTTTGTATTATTACCATTAAAAACTCTTCATAGCATTCCATCAGCTACCATATAAATTACACCCTCCCGGCACAAGCTTTTATCAATACTGCTTTATAAGCAACATGATGGGTTTTGTTCGTTTGTTTTTGTTTGCTTATCAGTTTGAACTTGTTATCCTATCTTCTTGAAACATTACACTGATGCCAACTCATCTCTCATTTGATTCCATTTACCCAACTTGTATAAATCTTTTATTTTACAAAATATCTTTCATTACTTTTCTACCTCTTTTTTCAGTTTAGATGCTCCCTTCTCCATGCTTCTAGTATACCCTCCACTTGTCTTTTCATTTCACTCATCACATTTTTATTTCAACTTCAATGTCTCTCTTCTCCACCAGACAGTAAGCTACCTGGGCCAAAGCCAACCCATCCTATTTATCACACTTTCCCCAAAGTCCAGCAAAATGCCTAGCACTAAACAGAAACTAGTGCATGAGTTTATGAATGAATAAATAAATAGATGAATAAATGCCCACTGAGAGTATCAAAGACAATTTATATTTCACATTCTTGCAGACCTCTCAGAAAAATTTGACTCCTGCCCAGAGTCACTTCCTGGAAGAGATCCAGAGGGAGAGGCAGGGAGGGGAGCTGGTACTGCAGCCTCTTACAATTAGTCTAAAAAATTCCCTTGCATGGAATTCTTGGGATCACTCAGTTGTGGATTATTGTCCTGACAGTACCTACCAGTATATGGTTAGGTTGGAGACATTTGGGGTCAATACATCTCATGGAAAAGCAGTCCCCAGGCCTGAACAATTAATGTTCTAGTGATCTATTACTGTCTTCATATATACTTGTGACACTTGATTTGATTAGTGTTTCTTTTGACCTCATGATGAGCAAATTTATATTAGAAATAAAGCGACCTGACTTCCCTCTTCTTAGGGATTTCAGATCTGAGGTTGTGGCTCAATAACACAAGTAGAAAAAAAAAAAAAAAGGAAAAATGAGAGGCAACCAAAGGTATATTTTTAATATTGATAATAATAATGGTAGTAGTACTAACAATATGTGTAGAAGGAGCTCATATTTTTAAGCATATACTATGGATCATTCATTTTGCTAAATGCTTTATGTATATTATCTTAATTTTCACAACACCCTTATAAATGGTATTCTATTATTTTTCCCTACTGTAAGGTAAGTATACAGGTTTTAGGGATTAACACCAGCCAAATAGAACATTACATATGGCTAATAGGAACACAAATTGAGATCTCATTGCTTGGATATAAAGCCAGCACTTCCATGATGATTGGGGATAATGGCTCTAGGTCCAGATCCTAGTTATCCAGGACAAATAGTTTCATCTTTTGGCAGAATTACTTCACTTGCTTCATCTCCTTTGGAAGTCTGCAGACAAGTTAACAGAATGCAATTTCATACTGACTTCTTTTGCAAAAGTAGGTTTAGTCAGGATCTATGATATGCACTCCAAATTGGACAGATAACAACCATTTTACACAATAAGAACACTGAGTATGTTTACAAATAACTGTCTAATATCAACCTAGAAAGTATCATCTTGTCTCCACAAACCCACTGAGAACAGTTATATCCATCTAGATAAAAGTGCTTTATGTTAACACAAAAGGCAATAGTCTGTTCTTTAAAAGTATCCCTAGATACATCATCTTTTAAATGACTGTCAATATTCCTGGTATGTTGTAGATTTAATGCTACACTTAGGTTCTAAGCCTTGGAACAAAACTGGAGATCAAATCATTATAATGAGACCTTTCTGTTTTCTTTCAATAAAAACAAAACAAAACAAAAACCAACACAAAGCAAAACACTGTCTTAGCTACAATAAAGAGGTGCCTGACATTTTTAAGAACACGGCGCTTGCTTTTGGTTAATAGTGATTTCTGAAACCTTGAATGCTAATACATTTTTCCAAGATTTAAAAGAATTGCTTTAGCCACTTTTATTGGGGAATCTCAAAGCATGTAGGAACAATTTTCAGTGTTTGCAAAGACAAGAGAGTCACCATCATGCTAAATTAGGAGACCTGGATAATAATGGGTTGTTCTCTTACTTCCTTTGAAGGACATGAGTACAATAGATGGGTCTGAACCTGGATCTTCCCCAGGGTAAAATATTATTGGGAGCTCCTATCCCGTTTGGTACAGGCATGGAGGGCATTCAGAAAGCTAGAGTGTTTTCCAGGGTCCTCAGAAAGCATTAAGTCTTCAAGTCAAAAGCTGAACCAAGGTGATACTTGTGTTACTGTTTTTCTTTCTTTTTTTTTTTTTTTCACCCTTTAAAAATACTTAACACACACCAAGAAATTTGGTAACTTCCTTAAGTAGTTCATTTAATTTTAATTCTCCCATAAGTACATGAGATGAAATGACTTCCCTAGAGAGAGTGGTAGAGAAAGGATTTAAGCTCTGTTCCTATGAGTGCAGGTCCCCTAATCTTAGCTGCCATGCTCCTCAGTGTCCCGGATCAAGATGCATGAGGTCCACATCCTCGCCAACATCTATTGTTTCCTGACTTGTTAATTTTAGCCATTCTGACTGGTGTGAGGTGGTATCTCATTGAGCAGTATGGAGGTTCCTCAAAAAGTTGAAAATAGAGCTACCGTACAACCCAGCCATTGCACTATTGGGTATTTTCCCCAAAGATACAAAAGTAGGGATCCGAAGGGGCACGTGCACCCCGATGTTTATAGCAGCAATGTCCACAATAGCCAAACTATGGAAAGAGCCAAGATGTCCAGCAACAGATGGATAAAGAAGATGTGGTATATCTACACAATGGAATATTATGCAGCCATCAAAAAAATGAAATCTTGCCATTTGCAATGATGTGGATGGAACTGGAGTGTATTATGCTAAGCGAAATAAGTCAATCAGAGAAAGACATGTATCATATGACCTCACTGATATGAGGAATTCTTAATTGCAGGAAACAAACTGAGGGTTGCTGGAGTGGTGGGGGGTGAGAGGGATGGGGTGGCTGGGTGATAGACACTGGGGAGGGTATGTGCTATGGTGAGCGCTGTGAATTGTGTAAGACTGATGAATCACAGACCTGTACCTCTGAAACAAATAAAACATTATATGTTAAAAAAAAAAAAAAAAAAAAAGAGAGTAGGAAGGGAAGAATGAAGCGGGGGAAATCGGAGGGGGAGAC
>NC_138382.1:45584480-45605244 GCF_054177405.1 Leptonychotes weddellii
AGGATGGGTTAGCCTGGTGATGGGTATTAAAGAGGGCACGTTCTGCATGGAGCACTGGGTGTTATGCACAAGCAATGAGTCATGGAACACTACATCAAAAACTAATGATGTAATGTATGGTGATGAACAATAAAAAATTTTTTAAAAAAAGGGATATATATAATCTTGACCCCTGATTTGGCAAAACCTATTTTGAACAGTTTGAGATCATATTCAGCAGGATTGTGACAATCCTCTGACCTGGTCCCCTAAGGAAGTAGTTGTCACATGAAATATTTAAGATCAGAAATATCTGTGAGATGGTGTTAAATATCTTCTCCAATGATTCACAGTACATTTCTTTCATTCTCCAAATGTTCTTCAGTCCAATGCAAAGAAAATTCCTCTTGGAAAGCTTTTGGAACCATTAAGATCAAATCTGAGTCAGACATCACTTTACAGCAAACTGTATTCTCATTAGTCATTCATTATCTTTTAATTTTTTTAAAGCTGACTCACTGTCATTCATTACTATTATTTTTGAGAACCAGACAAAATAAAAGATGAGCTTACCTTGACAATTCCACTATTGATATTCTTATTATAAGTAAACATAACAACTCTAAGATACTTGTTAACGATAGAAAAATGCAGTGAAAAAATCTGGCAAGTCATTTCTCATTGTTGCATGCATTTTGGTACACTACGGGTCAAACAAGTGCCCCCAAACAAAACTTCAAAACTTCATAGAGAATATAGGCAGTGTGGTAGGCAAAATTCTGACATCCCCCAAGATCCTGATCCCCTGGTTATTTAACCAAACACTAAGCTACGCACTGCTGTGATGGGACTTTGCAGATGAGGTTACTAATCAGTTGAACTTTAACTAAGATTATCCTGGATTTTCTGGTTATTGATGTCATCACATGAGCCTTTAAATGCAAAAGAGGAGGGGCGGAAGAACCAGGTGCAGCAGAAGAGCAAGGCAAGAGAGATGAGGTAGAAGGGAAAGTTGGAGAGATGTGCAATCTGAGGACTCTTGCTGCCCTTATTGGCTTCAAAGGGGCCTGACAACCAGGGAATACCAGAAATCCCTAGAAGCTGAGAACAGTCAACAAAGAAACTAGAACTTCATTCCTATAACCACATGGAACTGAGTTCTGTCAACAGCCTGAATGAGCTTGGAAGCAGACTCTCCCTCAGAGCCTCCAGAAAGGAGCGTACTCTTGCTGATACTTTGTAGGGTTCTAAGTAGAGAACCAACTGAGCCACCTGTGAAATCATGAGATGATGTATATGTTTTGTTTTAAACCACGAGGTTTGTGGTAATAAACAATAAAAACCTAACACAGGCAGCTCGATAGTGTGTGTGTGTGTTTATGTGCATGCATGTGCCTTTATTGTTGTTCATGCAGTATCCCTAACACTTAATGCAGAGGTGGGCATGTGGATTGAAGCGCATAACTATTTGGGAGAGAAATTTCTTTAACTGCAGCAATTACTTAGTGCCTAAAGTTAGGCAAAGTTACCCTAAGGACAACCAGACTGTTAACGCTAGTATACATTTGTTCGTGTGGAATCCAACCATCCCTATGACATTCCTAAAGTGAAGACACTGGTACTTCTATGTTAGAAAGGAAAGTTAAGGAAGGAAAAGAAAGTTAACAAGGTCATATCAGAAATGGGTATTTGCAAGAGACCCAAACTATCATTATTCTTTAAGTCTTTGAAAGAAATGTGGCATTATTAAGGCATGATAATGAAAAACAAAATGTCTGGAAAATTTAATAACCCCCTGAGAAACATCAAGTGCATTAATAGGGCAAAGTCTCTTAAAAAATAAATATAGTAATGCATAAAATTAAAAATGCTACAAAAAGAACTCAATGTCTCTGTTTTTATAATTAATGTAGATTAAAGCTGGAGTCATTCATTATTCTCCAATTAAACATTTCAAGTATAATAGAATCTACTAAGCCTCCAAGAACCAAGATACCCAAACACAAAGTGAGACCTGCTAGGTAAAGAATGTATGAAACACACACACGCTTATGCATGTACGCCCTCAAATGCATCCATTTCCTGCCTCTGGAACCAACTTATTTCATCAAGCCCCTTGATGAAAAAGCTAAAACTGGTACAGCCAACCCTTGAACAAGGCAGGGCTTAGGGGTGCTGACCCCTTCTGCAGTCAAAAATCTGCATATAGCCTTTGATTCCCTAAAAACTTAACAACTAATAGCCTACTGCTCAGCAGAAGCCTTATTGACAACATAAGTGGTCGATGAACACATGTTTTGTATGTTACATGTATTATATACTATATTCCTATGATAAAGAAAACTAGAGAAAAGGAAATGTTATTAAGAAACTCCTAGGGGAGAGAAAATATATTTACAGCACTGTACTGTATGAAAAAAAAAATCTGCGTGTAAGCAGACCTGTGCAGTTCAAAACCACATTGTTCAAGGGTCAGTTATAGTTCTTTTTTTTTTATTCTATTATGTTATGCTAGTCACCAGACATTACATCATTAGTTTTTGATGTAGTGTTCCATGATGCACTGTTTGCGTGTAACACCCAGTGCTCCATGCAATATGTGCCCTCCTTAATACCCATCACCGGGCTAACCCATCCCCCCATCCCCCTCCCCTCTAGAACCCTCAGTTTGTTTCTCAGAGTCCATAGTCTCTCATGGTTCATCTCCCCCTCCGATTTCCCCCCCTTCATTTTTCCCTTCCAACTATCTTCTTTTTTTATTTTAACATAAAATGTATTATTTGTTTCAGAGGTACAAGTCTGTGATTCAACAGTCTTGCACAATTCACAGCGCTCACCATAGCACATACCCTCCCCAATGTCTATCACCCAGCTACCCCATCCCTCCCAACCCCCACCACTCCAGCAACCCTCAGTTTGTTTCCTGAGGTTAAGAATTCCTCATATCAGTGAGATCATATGATATTTGTCTTTCTCTGATTGTCAGTTATAATTCTGATAGGGGTACTTGATTTTCCCAGATCTAGTGAATGATATCTACCTCTCTACCTCTGATCAGGTTAAACCACTATACATAGTCCAGACTATCTAGTGCCCATGTAGTCCTTGGAAAGAAAATACTCGTCTGAAGAAAAGACTCTACCCTCCTCTCCTAACATCCTTGAAGTCTAGAATGTGACCTGCTCCATTCCCCCTGGGAACATACACCCCAATAACTTAATAACCACTTGAAAAAAACACATTTTAGAAAAGAGAGCTGAGCTGGTGCTCAAAAACTCCAGGGTGAGGAGGTGGCAGATAAGGTGCTCTTGCTGTTGGGGCACTGGGAAGAGAGCCCAAATATGTGAGCGTGTCTCGGGAAGATGTTTTGAAATGTCGCTCTAAGCTCATCTGTCACCTGTCCTGCCAGGACTGTTGAACCTGCATGGGGCCTAACCAGAGCACAAAGCAGATGCCCAATCCATACAGCTGTGGAGAGTGAGGCCTGTTGTAGGTCCAGGCTGGACCTAGAGACAAATGAAACCCTATACACATGTTTATTCAGGGATTTTTTTGTCTGATTCTTTCTCTAGGAGATCTCGGTTCATGTATCCTGAGCCAGTATTTGGGGATAAGACAAGCAGCTGGGGAAATAAATTAGGGAAAAGTGGGGATAATAAAGAGTTTACATGTGCTGAAAATATTGGGACGAGAGTAAATTAATTCTTACCTGTCAGGTTACACTTTGCTGCTGACATTTTACCTATTAATTTCCATGTAAGTTCTAAACTTATGGAGCAAGAGATTATTCTGTTATAAAATAATGGATTGAGAATTTTCCATTTTTATGATACTATTCCCCATCCAAGAGTTAGCCATTGCCTGACTTTTTTCTCTCTTTTTCCGTCCCACAGTTAGACTCAAACATGAACTCTTGGAACTCACTGATGACACTTCATCTTATTTCACATAGCAGCTAACTCAATGTTTGACAAATAAAAGAAGCTTAAATGCTGAATTGCATTCTAAATATATACTCATGGAATTAGAAAATCTGATAATAGGAGAAGGGAACCTTTACCTCCTGTCTCTCAGGTTCCATTATGCAGCAGCCAAGGTAGGGATAGCAAGTATGTAGTACCCACAATGACTCTACCCAATTCAGTGTCTACCATGGACACTACTAATCTACCACAATAGTTTCCCATTGAAAAGGCAATTTCATCCATCTCAGTACAGAGATCCAGAGGGCTATTCTTAATTGATTACATATGTCATGTGAAATAAAAACAATATATCCATCATAGAATATTTTATTTCCTCATTGAGAGATAAGGAAACCAAGTTACAAACAGTAAGTACTTTAGACACAGCCATGAACTAGTAAGTGACTGAAATGGAATTTGAATACAATCCTGTGGAGATCCTTAGCCTTCACTCGATCTACTCTCCCACATTATGTTTCTAGGCAAAACCAGCCCCCAAAATCTATTAAAATATTTCATAATGTATTCCAACAGAGAACGATCTCTGGTCTCAGAAATAATTGATTCATCTATTACCTTTACAACTTATTATTTCTGTAAGCTGGACATGGTTACTTAGGTTCTCTGTGTTTAGTTTCCTCATATGGAAAAATAGGATAATCACAATACCTACTTAATTGTGCTTTTATTAGGAGTAATTGAGATAATACATGTAAAATGCTTAGTCCAGTACCTGAAATCTAGTAAATACCCATTAGAAGTTATCATATATCATTAGTATTGTCACCTGCTACACTGGGTGAATGAAACCAGCAATATAAAGCACATGTTGAGATGGAAATTATGACTGTGCACTAGAATAATCAAATACCAATTACTCACCTTTAAAAAATAGAGCAAGTTAAGCATTATAAACATTTTTCTCTGCACTGGTTCCAAACATAATCTTCTACCATAGACAAGTGCTCAGGGTGCATTGAAATCATATGTAAAGGCCCTATACTCCTAAAAGAACTTCAGGAAATGTATAATTGGATAATGTCATGCATAATGGACAATGCACACTTTAGCTGTTTGCAAAGCTGAAGAGTTTGTTATTGGGAATCACTACGAGCTGATAATGCAGATGGAGGTGAATTCCTTTTTCCTCTGCTTTGGGCCGTTGGGATGCCTGCCAGTTCTGTGTAAACTCAACAGCGGCTGCTGACGATGCGTTGGTGGGCACTGCAGGGGGGGTGGCGGCACGTAAAAGAAAGGATTGGGATGGGAAAACAGGCATCAGGAACCCCCCAGGAGGGACAGAGTAGTCATTCAGTATGAAAGCAAGAGATCAGACATTCTCGGGCTAGGTCTCTGTACTACCATGCTGTGTTCTGCTCTTTTGAAGGAACCTATTAAATGACAAGGACAATCCTAAAAAATACTAAAATCTCCCCAAATGCCTGTCATCTAGTGTTGAAATATAGCCTTATGGACCTGAGCTACTACCATCTAAAGAAGCTCCAGGAGCACAATTCAAGTCAGGGGCACAATTCAAGTCAGGGGCACATTACAAGTGCCCTGGGAATTCTAACCAGTGTGAGGCTTTTTAGAAGGGAAAAATTAAGCTCTACTTTTTTTTTTTCACCTTTGTGCAGTTATTCTTTTTTAAACTTGGAGGAAACTGCCACTTCTGTCAGCATCTAGCAGGAAAGGACAAGTGTGGACAAAGTGCAAAAGAAAGAAAAACTGGTAAGCAGCATAAAAAGGGGATTCTTGCTTCCTAAAAACCAACGGATCGGGTCAGAAAATCGGAACAACAGGGGTCATTACCACTTCCAGACAAGAAAACTGAGCCCCGGAGAGAGAACGGGACTCACATAGTTAGTGGCAGAGCTGACACTGAATGTCCAGTCTCACTCTCGGCACACTAGTGTCACACGGCAATACGCTCTGACTCGGTGTGGTAGGCCAAATTCTCAGACCACCCCCAACGTTCCTCCCTCCCCCAGCGTAACATAACGTCTGCATTTGCACTATGAGCTTCCGGTTACTCAGTTTAAAAGTAGTCTAGGTGCTACTCTGAAGGGGTTTTCCAGAGGTAAGTAAGGTTCCAAATCGGATGGCTTTAAGATAGGAAGATTATTCTCAGTGGGTCTGACCTAATCAGATGGGCCCTTAAAATATCTGTATTTTCCCTAGTGAGACAATTCAAAGCACACGGGAATTCAACAAAGCAGGAGGGAATTTGACAGGGCAGACTAAATTGTGACCACCACCCTCCCAAATTCATATGTTGAAACCCTAATCCCTACTGTGACTGTATTTGGAGACAGGACCTATAAGGAGATTAAGGTTAAATGTGGTTATAAATATGGGGCCTTAATTCAGTATAACTAGCGTCTTTATAAGAAGAGAAAGAGCCACCAGAGAACCTTTCCCCCAACACCTGCACACACACACAGAGGAAAGGCCATGTGAGGCCACAACGAAAAAGCAGCCATTTACAAGGCAGGAAGAAAGGCCTCACCAGAAACCAACCCTGAAAGCACCTTGATCTTAAACTTCTAGCCTCCGAAACCGTGAGAAAATAAATTCCTGTTGTTTAAGCCACTCTGTCTGTGGTGTTTTGTCATGGCAGCCCCAGCAGACTAACACAGAAAGACTGCCCACTTCATGTTATAAAGATTAAGAGGGTCATGTGACAAGAAATAGGAAAAGTGGTGTCCAGCTGACAGCCATCAAAGAAACAGAAACTTCAATCCTACAGCTGCAGGGAACTGAACTCTGACTCAAATACATGAGTCTAGAGGAGAACCTCGGGATCCAGATGAGGACACAGCCAGCAGACACTTAGATTTCAGCCTTGAAGGAACCTAAGCAGGTAACAGCCACACTATGCCCAGACTTCTGCCCTCTAGAACTGTGACTTAATACAGAAGTTTTGTCTTAAGCTACTAAAATGTGGTAATGCCTTTAAAGGTGACAGAAAACTAATACACCTACCAGCATTAATTTTATTTTTAAACAGCTTTATGAAGGTATAATTGATACACAAGAAACGGCACATATTTAATGCATATAATTTGATGTGTTTGAGCATATGCATACTCTTGTGAAACTACCACCATAAAGTAATAGACATTTCCATCGCCTCCAAAAGTTTCCTTGTGTCCTTTTTTTAACAATAGATCTCTAATTTATGTACTTCATTTTGCATAACTAAAACCTTATATCCACTGAACAACTTCCATTTCTCCCTCGCTCAGAGGGGGCTACCTCCAGCCCTTCATAACTACCATTCTGTTCTTCATTTCTTTGAATCTGGCTATTTTTACTGCCTTATGAGTAGATTCATGCAGTATTTGGCCTGCTGTAATTGGCTTATTTCATTTGACATAATGTCCTCCAGTTTTACCTAGGTTGTCCCATATTGTCCTCTAGTATAAAACTAATAGGCAAAAGTACTAAGAATAACTATAACTATGAAACTTGGTTAATGGATATACAATATAAAAAGGTGTAAAATGTTACATCAATAACATAAAGTGCAGGAGGGAGAGGTAAAAATATAGAAGTATAGAGTTTTTATATGCAATTGAAGTTAAATTGTCATTAAAATAGACAGTTGTTGTTATAAGATGTTTTATTTAAGGTGCATGGTAACCACAAAGAAAATACCTATAGATGACACACAAAAGCAAAGAGAAAGAAATTAAAGCGTATAACTACAAAAAAATCAACAAATCGCAAAAAAAAAAGGTAAGTAAAAAAAAGAGACAAAAGAATGACAAATCAAACAAAAAAAGAACAAAATGGCAATAGTAAGTCTTTACCAATAGTTATTTTAAATGTAAATGGATTAAACTCTCCAGTCAAAAGTCAGAGAGTAGTTGAACGATTTTTTATAAAAAATCCAACTATACACTATCTAGAAAAGACTCACTTTAGAATTAAAGACACACATAGGTGAAAAGGAAAGGGATGGAAAAAGATATTCCACGCAATGGTAAGAAAAAGAAAGCAGAGACAGCTATATTTATATCAGACAAAATAGACTTTAAGTAAAAAATGGTTATAAAGTCACAATATATGTATATATATCATTATATATAATGATAAAAGGCTCAATTTATCAGGAAGATATAATAATTATAAATCTATAAGCACCCAACATCTCTATAACTAAATATATAAAGCAAGCATTGACAGATCTGAAAGGGGGAATAGACTGCAATACAATAAAAGAAGAGACTTCAATACCCCACTTACAAAGGATAGAACATTCAGGGAGAAAATCAATAAAGGAAGAGTGGGCTTGAACTATACTACAGACCACATGGTTCTAGCCAACATAAACACAACATTCCATCCAGCAACAGCAGAATACACGTTCTTTTCAAATACACATGGAACATTATCCAGGACAGATCACATTTTAGATCATATTTTAGATCATAAAACAAGTCTCAACAAATTTATAAAAAGGTTGATATCATATCAAATATCTCTTCCAACCACAATGGAATGAAACTAGAAATCAATAGCAGAAGGACAACTGGAAAATTCACAATATGTGGAAACTAAACAATATACCCTTTAACAGACATTGGTTCAAAGAAGGAATCAAAAGAGAAATTAAAGAATACCTTGAGAAAAATGAAAATGAAAATAAAACACACCTGAAACTTAGGGGATGCAGCAAAAGCAACTGAGAGAGCAGTTTATAGTGATAAATATGCACATTAAAAAAGAAACAGCTCAAACAACCAACCTAGCCTTATACCTCAAGGAAGTAGAAAAGGAACAAACTAAACCCAAAGTTTTCAGACTAAAGGAAAATTAAAGATTGGAGCAGAAATAAATGAAACAGAGACTAGAAACACAATAGGAAAAAACATCAATGAAATTAAGAAGACTTTTTTTTTTAAAGATAAATAAAATTGACAAACTCCTTAGCTAGACTTACTAGTTCTAAAATTTGATACTTAGGAAATAATCAGAGATATAGGCAAAAGTGTTACTTAATAAAAAATTTTCAAAATAGTGAAAAGTTTAAAACCTCCACGTCCAATGATAAGTGATTGATTACGTAAATTGTGGCATATCTGGATGAAACACTCTATAGCCATTAAAAATGTTTAAGAAAACAACCATAAGAAATGGGTAAATATGAATAATGTGATCTCAATGTATGTACGTATGTGTTATATATATACACACACAGATATACGTATGTATACATTTCAAAATGTTAGTAATTAGCTATGGTAATTGGATTACAGAACATTGATTGGAACTTTTTTGTGCTTTTCTGTATTTATCGATGCTTCCAAAATAGTAGCTATTATTTGCAATAAAAAAGAAACAATGCTAACAAATTACATTTTTTAAGGCTGCCATAAGTGAAAATGTCTTTTCATATACCTACAACCCTCCAGAAAAGAGACTCACAGATATTTTTTAGTGGGTTGTTCAACATTTTTCTGGAGAGAAGCTCCTTTTTTTATTTCGTAAAGTTCTATACGAGGTGAGCTCTGAGGTCTGGGCTGCAGGCACATGCCCAAATGGGGTATGAAATGAGTGTGGAGAGCCTCTGGACACTTCACAGGGACTAGGCAGATCGATGCTGACATTTATTTTTTGTGGCTCCTAGCATTTTAAATTACATTTTAAAATACTTTTCTGATAGCCCATAGGCTTGAGAAATTAACTCAGATGGGACATTTTGATTATGTTAATCTGTTAGATAGACATGTAACTGCTCACGGTGACAAATGAGGGGGGTGCAGCATCAGCAGGAATGCCCTGAATTTTCTCACATATGCAGTGTCCCGCAGTACCTGAGTGCCAACTGATAGCATAGAAAAGTTCAGTGATGATTTAATTTAAAAGTTCCCTGTGCTTTATTATTCACATGTAATTATAGTTAGTTCATTAATTACCTTCTTGAGAAGTGAGACTGGAAAGAGAATTAAATGGTACTTTAAAAAGCTAATTTTGCAAACAATTAAATGAAGCCAAATATAATTGATAATTGCTGTACCAACTGGCCCGGAGGCATTCCTCTTTAGAAAAATTGTTGTTTAGACTTTGGTAATATAAGAGAATGGAAACTCTCTCCGTAAGTTTAAATACACATGAAAAAGTCAAAGTAAAAACGATTAAGCTTTTCATAAAATTTGGCTCAAGCTAAAGGGGGCAGCCTTACCAATACGAATTTTAACAATGTCTCTCTAAAAAAATATGGTTGACGATGACCAGGTCTTGAAGTTGGGAAATAATGTATTTCAATCACAAAAGTACAGATTTGAAAAAGGCAGTAAATCTGTGACTCTCGTGCCTTTCTGAGGTAAGCATGACTCTCCTGAACCTCTCTTTCCTAGTACTCTTGGCATCCTGGAGAGTTTTCAAACTGGAACCATTGAGCATACGGTTGAGTATTTGATTGTAAAATATCATTATCAAACACCTACTGTGTGACAGGCCCTCTGCTAAATGTTAGGGATCCATCTAACCCTTCCCTCAAATAGCTTAGAGTCCAGCAGAGGAAAAACATCCTGACACAGCCAAGCACACGAAGGGCAAGAAGCAGAGCAGCGCAGGAAGAAAGCGCACACATTTAGTCTGGATCCGCCAGAGCAGGCTCAACAGAGAAGTGGCTCGGGACTGCCAAGAGCAGGGTATAGAAGGCGTAGATAGCCCCTGACGCGACAGACTAGGTGATGAAGGAGATCCCGATAAGGAAAAGCATTCCAGGTAGAGACAGGAGCATGGGAAAAGACTGGCAGCTGGGAGCAAACTCTGTGACAGCTCCTCAGGCAGCTTGCAAACTTTTCCTAGAAGGGATTCGGAGGTTTTGAAAAGGATCCTGGCATCAATACACATTTGGGTTAACTTATTCATTCCTGTAATAATCAATTATTTCTGACCATCCATGTGCTTGCTTGACACTTGGCTCAGGGGATCAGAATGTTCCCAAGACCAAGTCTTTCCCTTGGGGATCGCATGAGGCACTGGAGAGAAAAGGAGGAAATCAAGCAAAAAGCAATGTAGGGCAGCATGAATGTCTCAGAGCACAGCTTTTTTTTTTTTTTTTAAGCAGCAAAATGACAGCCTTGGTGGATGAATTGTGACTGGTCTAAACCATCGTGGTAATCCCAGTTCCCTTCACCTAAAGCTCCTTTCCCAGCCCCCCTTGCCGTTGGGAATAGCAGAGAACAAGTGAGTACTGAATGGTAAAGCTGGATCCTGGTTGTGTTTCGGTGTTAAACATTTACATTGTATGTTCTATTATGCACACTACACACACACACACACACATTCACGGTGTACATATAGCTATATTTATATGTACATATTATATATATATGCATATATTATCTCTTCCACATAACAGCTCTTCAGAAATCTACTTAAAACTACCAAAGCAATAACCATGTGCCCATGATAAAGTCTGCACCCTCATTTCCCATGCTAGCCCTCCTAGAGACATAGGCTGCTATGTGAGTGCCTTTCAAGAAACGTGTGTCTCAGATCAGGGCCTGCCTTCTGCATGACCTACCAGAGCGCAGGAGAACTACTTGCTTCCTTGGTAGCATAGAATAGTCCTTACTTTTATCTAGAAAGGAACTCTATCACTGAACTGAGATAGGCCGAAAAGCAGTCATTGCCTTTGACAGTTTTAATGTTTATGGGTCCTTTCTATCAGAATTTGACTGCCAAAATCCTGGACTCACCTTTGTTATAATAATATCAACTTTGAAAGCAAACATCACCATACTAATGAGTAATACTTTTATCTTGGATACAGCTCACACATTGCCAAAGATATAGCTGCCTCTCCCCTGGTCAGATCCATCTTTATCATGTGCCCTGAGGCCTGGCATCCTCCTGCCTCCTAGGACTGGTGCCTGAAACCCATTCAGAGAAATATACTGATTTGGCTTCTGCTGTCACTGTGTTCCCCTGTACCCCCACTACACTGCGCGTGGGCTCAGATCGTAACAGTGTCTACCCCAGGGACACTCTGGGACCTAGCTCAGTAAATGCACTGGCTGACATTCTTCCTCTTCACCTTGGGTTCTTTCTAGTTCTCAGGAGTCTGCTAAGACTCCCTCTCCGTGAAGCACTGAATTTCTCTCTTTCTGCAGCTGGTCACCAAGACAAAAGCATTCTGAGAAACAGCACAGCAAAGACAAAGCAGGCCACACACTCTGTCCCTTGGTGTCCCATTCTCTGTAAGGTCTTCCTGTCATCAGGGAGGAGGCCCACGTGTAGACCCACGCTGTACAGGGCCCAGGTCACACGGGAAATAACTTCAGCCTGAACCCAGGAGCATGAGTGGATATGCCACCCCCTCTCGTCTCCGAGGCACTGGAATGGTCTGGTGCCGGAGAGAAGAAAAAAAATACTTTCTCCCACTACGATCTGATCTGATCATTGTCAAGAGTAGCTGGAACAAATGCACTGCATTATATACATAGGAAATAGAATCAAAGTGACCGAGAGAGGTAAGAAACACTCTAGATATACCCCTCAATGACTCCAAACCTGGACTATCCTACTGGAAGAAACGTAGCTTCCACAGCAAAAGGAATTAAGTGTACTCTCTCCCATAATGGTAAGTAAGGAATGTGTCAAGGTTCTGGGCTCTGAAAGGAGCAAGCAGGACAGATAACAATGATACAACAGACCAGAGATGAGAGCACAAGGGCAACAGAGCCTATCCTAGTGGGGGGATGGGTGGAAGTTACACTTCAACACACGAGTCACTGGCAAGCTGCTCTGCAAAGAAATGTTTTATCGATTTGCAAACTCACTAACAGTATATGAGAGTAAACAGTTCTCCTACCGTCACCTACACTGGATATTAGAGTGCTTTAAATGTTTACTAATAGGATAATAATTGTATTTTGCTTTATTTTTATATTCAAGAGCTAGAAAGACTTTTCATACATCTACTGATAAATTATATTCATTTCTCTGTAAATCGGTGAAAGAACTGACAATAGATATTTCAATAATAATAACTGATATTGAGTAAGAAATTCCCCTATGCGTCCTGGAGTCAAGTCTTACATGGCCATGCTGTTCAGTCAACAAGGCTCCCATGGAGCCCACCCTTGTCACATTTGTAAATGAGGTGATGGACATTCTGGTAATTGGATGCGTGAAGTGGGAATTACCTGCTTCACATCCCAGCCACCAAATTTAGTTTACCTTGCTTATTGTTTTGTATCAACACATCTGCTTATGTCAAGATGCCAGATTAGACTCAGGGAGCAAGAACAAGACCTGATTCAGGATATGGGTATATTTATGATGCTTTAAATCTAATTGTTTCCTGGTAACAAAGGCAGGCACAGGCATTATAATTGCCTTGTGTTCCTTTTCTGTAATTGCTTTGAATCCTTTTTGAACATAGGTGCAATAAGTTCTCCTTGACTGTGAGTTTCTCTAGAGCCAATTACATTTGTATTCTCAAGGTTTAGAACAGTGCCTGGTACAAGGCAGTTGTTAATCAGTATCATGAAATGCTTTCTGATCATACGAATGGGCTTCAAAAATTAATGTAATAAAATAACAATATCTGTGACATCTAAGACTATAAATTCTTATGAACGTCAACAAAAAAAGGCTATTCTGACATCTCTTTTTTCATGCAGTTGAAATTCTAAAAATGTCATTCTAGTGACATAGTGCTTCCCTCTTCTCATCATTCATGACAATGCGTCATTCTCGCTCATTTTATGGGTAGAAGCTATTGGCATTTTTCTATAGAAGCATTTGCAGGGATTATACATTCTCACAGTTTGGTGCATTCTTTGATAGAAAAATGTGCTGCATTGACCTGATAGTTGTAAAATACTTGAGATTTATTGTCTTTCTCCTCTGTGAATGATGAGAAATAGCTCCTTTTCATTAAATAGTAAAGAAAAATTATTTTTCTACATAAATATCATCAGTCATAACATTTATCTTCTTGATAAATATGGAAAATAATGTTTATCTTTAAGAACTTCATGAAAAGCAGGTAATTCAAGGCAATATATGCCTTAAAAAACCCATTAATCTTTATGAATTGAAAATAAATCTTATGGGAAATGTATTATAATTTCCCCCTTTTAAAAAGCATTCTTTTCTGATTTTTTGATGACAAAGGAAACACAGTTTCATTTTTTCTAATTAGAGACTACCAATTTGTTTTCAAAATAAATTAAAAACCACATATAACCCATTACTACCCAGGGGTAACAGCTAGTAACAACTTATTATATGTTCTTCCTATATTTTCTTACATATGAGTATATATTTATAAAAGAGATAACATTTTGTGAATATCATTTGCAAGTCTGTTAAAAAACAAAATTGTTATTTCAGACCTTGTTCCCATGTCAATAAATACTGATTTAAAAGACTTTGTGGGGACTTAACTACAATTTATTTAACCATCTGCCTACTGCAAGAAATTTAGATTGTTTACAGTGTTTGGTTATAATAAATAACACTGCAGTGGATATTTATGACTCTGTATCCAGTCCACTCTGAATATGAATACTTAATATCCCTGACAACTCATTATAGGCTTTGGAGTACTTTCAATTTACTCTCCTTAAAAGAAGGCAGAATAATTTAAAAAATTTTAAGTGCTTCATACCTAACATCAAATTATTTTCCCAGAAAACATGCATATTTACATATATAAATATACATATTTATACATATTCACATTGCCATCTATGGTATATGAGAGTATTCCCATAAGATTTAATAGTTCATTTTAATAATAATATTTCTCCCTGATACCTCAGCTACTGGCTACATTTTCAAGTAAAGACCACAACATATGCTTTGGTATAATGTCTTAAGTGAAAGCACAAGTCTATGGCATATACTTTTCCTCTCTAATAACAAAAAGAAGACATTTTTTAAAGATAAATTAAAAACATACAATTATACATAAAATAAACCATGAAATCATCCCTCCTGGCCCCAATACTGCTATATTACTTTCCCGAGAAAATAAATGTATGTCAGTTTTGTCTATACATATATGTTTGTATATACATATACACTCTTTCTACACACACTCACACAAATACACACACAGGTTAGATGTGTTTGTAGAAGTAGCTTTTCTTTTTCCAAAATTGGGATCATACCCAATGTATTATTCTGTACTTTTTGCTATTTAACATTGAACATTTCATGAATAGTTGTCGTATTGTTGTTATAGCTTTTTATAATATGAAACTCTTTTGAATATATTTTTTTTTCATTTATTCCAACATGTCCAGCTCAGATCTCCTATCTCAGCAATCACAACTTATCAAAAAATAAGTATTTTGCATTTGCTTATAGACTCCATTTTTATTCTTACTAGCATCATCAGAAAAGGCCAAGAAGTGAATAAAAGCAAAATTGTTTTATCTTGTGAAGCTACCTCTACCTTAAATTTTTTAGCTAGCTATGCATTACCAACAAAATTACAGTAGTGTTAGTTTTGCACAGGATTTATTTTAAAAGGAAGAAAAAAGAATTCTGCACTTTTGTTGTTAACGGTCTTCAGATGGTGAGTTGGAATAGTGTGAAGAGGTGAATTTCTTCACTTAGTCCCATAAACTAAACTGAGGGCCAACATCCTCAGGTCAGATTGTGTGTTTTTATTTTAATCAACAAGAATACAGCAAAAATGAAGGAACGAAGTGTGCATACTTGTTACATGTGGATGAGCCTTGAAAATAGGCAGAGTGAAAGAAGCCAAACACAAAAGGACGCCCAGCTTGCCCTCTTTTCTTCTAGGTGTGACGTCATTTTTCCTAATCACTCTTACAGTATCACAGGCTGAACAGGATCACTTCAGAAGTGAGGAACACAACCAAACATTCTTCTGATGTGAGGAATTCTCCACTAACTACAAATGCCATCTATATGTGCCTAAAACAACCAGCTCTGTACCATCCCTAAGTCATGCCATGATTTATTTCCTCTGACCCGCCTGCCAACCCCAGTCTAACCTTATCTCCCTCTTACCATTCCCAACCAAGGTTCTACTCACCCTATGGGTCATCCCTGCACGGTCTTGCCCAGAGTGTCACAGGACCTAGTCTTCAGCTGGGAACATCTTTTCCTACCTGTTCTTCTTATAATTTAGGTATCGGCTGGATCCATGTGACCAATATTTCTACTGAAGGAAGCTAGTCCCAGAAGAGAGTCCTGTGGTCTCTACTCTGTGATAGGTCAGCACCTAGGAAACAGAAACATGGCCATGGTTTTCTTTCTTCTGAATATTTTCTTCCCCATTTTCACCCATTTGCACTCTGGGGATCTGCTGCAAGGTCAACCAAATTACTGAGCTCTTAATCTAGAGCCAGTAAATATTCTCTTTACCTTCAACATATTTATGCATTGAATAAATGTGTACTGGAAAATAGGAAATAGAGGAAAAGTGTGAGGTCCAACAAAGTGCTGACAGGTAAACATATTCCCCAAGGAGTCACACAAAAAGAAGTATTTTCCCAAATACATTTGTCCTCTTATTTATAAATTATTAAAAGGGAAAAAGAGCAAACAGACCAAAAAAGTAGAGTGACAAGACCTCAGTTTTAAAATATATTTTTATTATAAAATAATGCAAGTGATTTGCTAAAAATACAAAAGTGTATTTCTAAGGTCTTTGCATAATTATTCTTACTAATCATTTAATCTATACCCTTCTGGTTTTTCTTTTACAGATCACATGATTGTTTATATGTTATTAGCCCTTTTCAAATGTCTTGCAGTACGTTTTTCTTTATTGCTTTATTTAGTGTGTGTGTGTGTGGTGCAGCATGTTTCTATTTTTTCCCTTTATGATTCATAGGCTATGTGTCATGCTTTGAAAAGCATTTCCTACTCCTAAGATTATATGATTTTTTAAAAAATAATTTGTATATGGTCAGAGAGCAAAGGATGATAGAAAATCTTTCCTTTCTTATAACAAGCTTTTTATAGACGCTGAAACCAACTAGCCCCTGGGAAAAGAATGACATTGCATTTAATGGAGCTGAACATGTTTGGAATCAAGTATAAGATCAATTAACCAGAAAATTGATAGCCCCATAAATTTATACAGAAGCCTCTCAATGAACCTACCTACAGTTTATGAGTACTTGGCAGGAAGGACACTGAGAAAAATAATCTGTACATTTTACCATTAAGTCACATTGAGATTTATTTAGAAATGTTGTAAACTATATTGAAAACTAAGCACAAAGACATACACAAAGCTGGCAGACTTAAAATGGCTTCTTAACTATTCTCAGAAAACTTATAGTCACTATATTAAACTCAGGTTTAATATTTTATTTCCATTTGTATATGCAATTTGTTGGCTTTATTCATCATAAATTAAACTTTCTGATGTCACCTCTCCAATAACTTTATAATCAATTAGCAATCTAGACTTGCTCCATTTCTGGTTAACATCTTTTTTTTTTTTTTGAGTATACTTGACACATAACATTACATTAGCTATAGGTATACAACAGAGTGATTCAATGTCTCTGTATGTCATGCTCTGCTCACAAGTGTAGCTACCATCTGCCACCATACAACACTATTACAGTTTCATTGACTAGATTCTCTATACTGTATCTTTTATTCTGACGACTTCATTCCAAAACTGGATGCCTGTATTTCCCACTCTCCTGCACCCATTTTGCTCATCTCTCCTCTACAACCATCAGTTTGTCTCTATATTTATATATTTGATACTGCTTTTGGCTTCTTTATTCATTTATTTTTTAGATTCCACATATGAGTGAAATCCTTTTTCTCAGTCTGACTTACTTCACCTAGCATAATACCTTCTAGGTCCATCCATGTTGCTGCAAATGGCAAGATCTCATCCTTTCTTATGGCTCTGTAATATCCCATCATATATGTTCCACGTCTTTATCCATTAATCTACTGATGGACACTTAGGCTGTTTCCATATCTTGGTTATTGTAAATAACCAAATAAATAAATATCTGCTGCAACAGACATAGGGGTACATATTTCTTTTTGAATTAGTGTTTTTATTTTTGGGGTAAATACCCAGTAGTGGAATTACTGGATCATATAGTATTTCTATATTTCATTTTTTGAGGAACCTCCCTACCAGTTAATAACTTTTAACACCCATATCTATAAATTCAGAGAAATACAATAATTTCAACTTCTTGCTCTTTCTAAACACCTTTTCCAATTATGCTTGTTTCTGAACAAGCTGCTTTGGTCGGACATCAGCTAGGTTGGGTACCTTATTACTTAAATTACAATAAATATGTCATCTGTTTTCATTAATAAAGTTGTTTAATAAAATATGGGCAGATTCAGAACTTTGCCACAAACACTAACTTACCTACTTTCTGATGGTCACTTAAAAACTATGACACCATCTAACCACACTGAAATCCTGCCAACACCTTAATGAAGTTTTACAGATACCATGAGAAATACTCTGCTAAAATATAGATATACTACTATATGTACATTCCCTAGCTTTATCATCCTAATAACTCCATCAATCTAAATGGATGATATTATCCATGCAATTGCCTTTCCGTTTGTGGTCAAAGTTAATGACTGTTCTTGTAACAAGAGAATTTTCTGAAAACGGGATTAAGCCCTCCATTTAATCTGTTTTTTTTCTTAGTAAGTATGTAAATGTCCCATTAGTATAAATAAATAATTTTTCATACTGTGTGTGATTACACAAATCATACATGCTGACTATAGAAACTAGAATGATGCAGAAAAGCACAAAGATTAAAATAACTCATAATTTTAATATCTGCAGGTAACCTGTATTAACATTTTGTTGACTATCCATCTAAATAAATAAGTATATTTATAGCTATATTTTTCTTTATTTCAAATATAGTCCTACCTTTACCAAATACTGAAAACAAACAAATGCACCCAAAAGCCAAAGCCAAAGCCAAAAAGTACAATGACATTTTTAAAGCTAAATCTAAATACAGAGACCTTAAGGAATGTGTACATTCCAAGTATCTACAGAGGCTGCTAAAGAAATCTTTTCTTCTGGTCAGGAGCAACATGGCGGAGGAGTAGGAGACCTGGATTTCGTCTGGTCTCAGGAATTCAGATGGATAGGGATCAAACCATTCTGAACACCTACAAACTCAACAGGAGATCGAAGAAAAGAATAGCAACAACTCTCTCAACAGAAAAGCAACCACTTTCTGGAAGGTAGGACGTGCGGAGAAGTGAATCCGAGGCGATATTCGGGAGGATAGATGGCGGGGGAGGGGGCCTCCGACAGCCGCTTCTGGCAAATGATAGCGCAGTGGAGCACAAAATCGGAACTTTTAGAAGTTGGCTCCGCTGAGGGACGTCACTCCAGTGGCTAAGCGGGGGGTGGAACCCTCGTGGGACAGTGTGGTCTCAGGACCCTCGGGGTCACAGAAAGACCGGGGGTGCCTGAGTGCGGCAGAGCTCCCAGGTATCGTAGCGGGGAAGCCAGCTGCAGAGACGGAGCTGAGGCGCAGGCTCTCAGCTCGGGGTTGCCATAAACCATGATCCGTGGCACAGCCGGGCCACTGCTCTTCCAGCAGGGACCCAAAAAGCAGAAGATCCAGGGAGACTCCCCTTCCTCCCCTGGGAGGAGCGGCGTGGAGGCTCACCGCAGGGATCTGCTGGGTTTGGAGACTCCACATGGGGTCGGGTGCCAGAGATAGAAATGCTCGGTCACAGGTCGGATGAGCATGGAGTGTGGCCGGAGACCGGAGAGACGGGAGTGATTGACTGCTTTTCTCTGGGGGCGCACTGAGGAGCTGGGCCCCGAGTTCTCAGCTCCTCCAGGGCGGAGATTGGGTGGCCGCCGTTTTCACTCTCGGCCTCCAAGGCTGTACGGAAAGCTTGAAGGGAACAAAAGCTCCGGAGAGCAAACCCGAGCAGATTACGTAGCCCGGACTGGGCAAGGACGGGGCAATTCCGCCTCCGGCAAAGACATTTGGGAACCACGGCAACAGGCTCCTCCCCCAGATGATCAGCGACAACAGCCAGCCAAGACCAAGTTTACCGATCAATGAGAACGGCAGAACTCCAGCGCTAGGGGAATACTGCACATAGAATCCATGGCTTTTTTACCATGATTCTTTAGTCTCTCAAAGTTAATTTTTTTTTAACTGTCTTTTTTTTTTAATTATTCTTTTTCCCTTTTTCAACCAACATCTTATCAATCCCTTTTTTAAAAAACATTTTTATTTTTCATTTTTAGAGTCATGGTCTATCCCTTCATAGTAGTTACCCTTATTTTTGGTATATATATATATAAGTTGTCCTCTCCTTAAAATTTTGAGATACAGTTTCTTCTAACAGATCAAAATATACCCTAAATCTCTAGTGTATGGCTTTGTTCTAGTCTCCTGTCTAATCACATTCTCTCCCTTTTTTTTTCTTTTTTCTTTTTTTTAAATCCTCTTCTTTCTTTTTTCAAACAACTTCTTATCAATTCCTGTTATAAAATTTTTTATAATTTTCATCTTTACAGTCATATTCCATCCCTTCATTGTATCAACACTTATTTTTGTACATACATAAGTTTTTCTTTCTTTAAAATTTTGGGAGGCACTTTCTTCTAACAGACCAAAATACACCCAAAATCTAGTGTGTGGCACTGATCTATGCACCAGCCTGATCATATTTGATCATACTCTGTTTTTTTTTTTTGGTTTTATTCTGTTTTTGTTTGTTTTTATCTTTTTCTTTTTTCTTTTCTTTTTCTTTCTTCTTTCTTTCCCTTTCTTTTCCCCTGGATTCAGGTCTTTTCTGATTTGTTTAGAGTATAT
>NC_138382.1:45605744-45658603 GCF_054177405.1 Leptonychotes weddellii
ATACACCTAGAAAATATAAAGAACTCCACAAATCAATACAATGCAGACAACCCAACCTAAAAGAAAATAAAAATATGCACATCAATGGCACAGAAATTATACTGATAGATACATAGAATAAAATGTGTAAGTTTACCAAAAAATATGTCTGAGAATGATCAGGACAATTAACCAAGTGTCTAGCCAAAGGATAAATTCTCATACATACATATGATGGAATCTAACACAACAATAAGAATAAACAGTTACACATACACATAACATGGACAAGGCTCACAAACATAACACGGTGTTTGAGAAGTTTGACATGTAGAGTACATTCTACAAGATCCCATTTCTATCAAGCTCAGAGAGAACTGACATACAGTGTTAGAAGTCAGTATAGTGGTTATGGGCATAATGATTAAAAGGAGGAATGGATAGTCTTCTAATATGTCCATAGTGTTCTGTGTCTCAATCTGATATTAGTTACATTTTTTGTTTACTTTGAAATTCATAAAGTTGTATTTAGGATTTATGCACTTTTCTATGCATATACTGGAATAAAAATTACAAAAAAAAAAAAATCAGAGGGACTTCTACTTCCAGCATTGTGGCTAACTAAATATTCTGAAAAGGCTTCCAATGCAAATGTCAAGATACTAGATAAATTACAATAACCATTTTTAAATCCACAGCTAAGCTCCTGAGAAAGTACAGGAAATATGCATGGGACAGATAAAAACCAGAAGGATGCTAAAACAGAAAAATATGAAATTTAAAGCCTGTGTTACCCTCAGGGCACACATTTCCTAGGAATCCAGAATTTGGGGATTAAATTGCCACCCTGGGTTATCAGACTATAAAGAATTTGACTCTCCTCTTCACCTCCCTGTCCCTCTTCCTTTCCTCCTTTTCACTCATTGATAGAACTTTGAGATAGCTAAGTAGTTAAAACCAACCTGACAAACTCTAAAGAATTCTTATAGGAAACATACATGTGAATTTCAAATTGAATGATTTACTCTTTCAATTTTCCCTAAAATATGTAAACAATTCTCTCGCTTTTCTCATTTTCTGACAGTAAGTGGGCTTACCCTCAGCAATCTTGTGATTTACATTCAACCCATCACTTATGGACACTCTTTTTTTTTTTCTAACTTCATTTAAGGTACCAGATGACCCTCTGTTTCACAGATACTTCATATACAACTACTTCTGGAAGAAACTACTGTTATGAAAGAGTTCTGCATTGGAATTCAGAGGGGAGAAAAAAAGCATCTGGCACCAGTCCTGACATTTCCACTAAATCTGTGATGACTTTGGGCAAGTTACCCAATTTATCTGGGCTTAGAAACTTCATTTGTCAAATTTAGTGAATGGACACTGATTTTCCAGGCATTATGTTGTAGGAGAAAAAAGCATTAGCTTTGAGGTCAGGCAAACTGAAAATCCGTCTCTGCTCTGGACCAGGTAAGTAAATTGATATAAGCATACACTGAAACCCCAGGCAGCCCTTAAAGAGATGAAGTAGACCTGTGAGCCTTGAAATAGAAAGATTTTCAAGACATATTGTTAAGTAATAAAGAGCAGAGCAATATAAATGGCATCTCATTTGTAAAAAAAAAATAAACATTATGAATAAAAAATATATAATCAATAAATGTCTGCAAGGGACTACATAAATCAAATTTCCTCTGTAGATTTAAAAGAAGAATGAGTATAATTTTTCTATATCCATTGAATTAACATGTGGATGTATAACATAATTTTATAATTACATGTTTAATTAAAATTTTTTTCAATGGCTGGCACAAAGTTCTAATTAAATAAAAAGTCATCTCACTTTTCTGTGGCAAATAGCCTATGAAGCTATTGATTTGGGGAGGTAAAAAAAAAAAAAAAAAACCAAAAATGAAATACTTGAAATTAGTGGATTATCTGAAAACATCATAAATTTTTTTTTAAATCAAGTTTTACAGTGAGTCCTGTTTATTCAGGGTTGAGTGGAGCTTAGGTGGGCAATCAACGCTGAGCAACAAGTTTGGGTATAGACAGAGGAAAAGGAGAAAGCATTTAGCCATGTCATTTTTCTTTGGGAAAGAAGATGAGACAGAAGAGGTGCTGAATGCGAGAGAGATGGAGCAGGACAAAGGACATGGTTGTGGCATCATCCTGAGATTACAGAGGCAGCCAAGAAGGCATGGTGGAGGTATGTGGAAGCTGCTAAACGTGATTATACATGTCTAATGTAGGCTCTTTAAGTAAGTGCAACAGTGAGAGGAAAGGGGCATTAAGTAACCTGATAGAAAGTTTTTGGTCTCACTGTCAAATTCAATGTAAGTTCTAAAACAGAAGGTGTAGCAGAGAGAGAAAATTCTTAGGTAAAAGTTTTTCTGACCACCAAGGAGTTATTTAATAGGACACCATTTGGGGAGGCACAGTCCAGAAAAAAGAACAATTTTTCTGGCAATGAGACTGAATCAAATAACCACCCTGAGCCCCGAGTGACATAAATGAGCCTTCTTTCTCATAAGTGGCCCTTTCACCAACCGCTCACAAATTGTAGGTTGGCTTACTGAAGGACTCCTGTGTCAACGGTGCCGTCACTTTGTCTTTTGGCCTTTTATAAAATCAGCCATTTTAGCTCTTTTTAAAGAACATTTTTCTTTTCTCAGGTTTATTAGACCCCAAATATCCATCAGAAGTTCCTGAATTCCTATCCTATTTTTCTTTTTCTACAGCCATGGTTGTTGTAGAGGAATACAGAGGACATTTACATGATGTTCAAGTAACGAAGGCCTTTCTAAGCCTGATAGGAAACTAAATAACCTCAAAAAAATGAACCTTGGCAAATGCAAATGATAACATATTCCTAGCCACAACTAACTTCAAAAGTCTCTGGGAAGCAGTCAAAAAATAATCTCACGGAAAAAATAAATATCTTCAGAAATGGCAAAAGTCCTTACCAAAAAAAAGACAAAGAAATGCTTCAGTAAATTAGACTAAGAACATAGCTAAAAATCTGGAAACAAAGTCATCAGAATACCTACAAATCCTCGAAATAATTTATTTAAATGCAAATTAGGGTGGTGAATGATTTTTCACGTGTGAAAATGAAAATTCTGAGAGTGTACATTTTTAAACATAGTTAAAGGGAAATGTATTAATATATTAAAATTAAGACATAAAATTTCTTCATCAGAATTAATCTTAAGTATCCTCAGTTATAGCAAGGAGGAAACATGGATGTCAGCACCTGACGTGTATGAGGAGGGGAGACATTTACGGAGACTGTTAAGTAGAGTATGCCAAGCAAAGGCCAGCCAGTGGGGAGCAAAGACGGTTAGTATTCCTGAGACCCACACTCTTCTCCCATCTTCCAGCCTCCTTCACATTTAGATTGGTGCCACGTGCCTAAGTTCTAGCCAATGCCATCTGGGCATAAGTGACATAGGCTATATTTAAGGTTTATCTTAACACCCCTGCTCAATCATCCTTTTTCTATCTACAGTGATCATGGAGACCATGGAGACCATGGATTGACAGCATCATGAGAGGAAATGATCCCTGAACTTGGGCAACAGCCCCCATGGAGAGCCGCCTAACCCATGCTGTCACCCAGAATAAGCCTTTATTCTGTTAAGTCATTGTGATTTCAACATTTGCTTGAAATATTACAGGAAAGCCTAGAAAAGTGCTTCTGAAATTTTGGTGGGCCTACAAATTCTCTGAAGACTTTGTTAAAACACAAGTTTCCAAGTCACCTTCCCAGAGATTCTGATTCAGTGAGTCTAAGACTAGAGAAACTCATTCTTTATTTCTAACCAACTCTCAGTTTTTGTTGATGCTGCTGGTCCACATCGGCCTAAATATCCTGAATAAAATACTAGGAGTGGAACTACACAAAGTTTGTGTAGAAGACATGAGGTTCTGAGGCAGCAAAGAGCCTCAGTCTTATACATACAAAGAACTGAAGGTAGAAGAGTATAGAAGAAGAATAAGCAAAGATTATAATTCAACAATGATCCTGAAATTTGAGATGCAAACCCGAAGATCATATTGGCACCAAATAAGAATTCCCAGAACAAGCCTAGGGCACTAGTTCAATATTAATTGACCCACTAACATATCATGGTATTGATGGGGTGCAGGATTTGTTCACAATTAGGATACAGACGAATGCCAATATATTCATTTCCTTATACCTACACATCTCCAGGACAAATTGAATGGATCTTGAAAAACCCAAAGAACCAGACATTTTCTATCAGTTGTAAAAGCTTCAGTGTGAATGGGAATTTTATGACTGACCCTTCCTGTATGAACAAACTTTCTCTGGTTTATGAATTAAGGCTAGGAAATGAGAAAGGAGCCAGAGTGGCATTAGCTTGGAGCCACCAGAAACCTCATGAAGAAACAGCGGTGTACCCAGTGAGGACGATGACTCCCATGGGCAGGAGATTGGTGCCTAGAGCACTGGTTCTCAATACCAACTGCACATTAGAATCCTGATGTGAGGGCGCCTGGGTGGCTCAGTTGGTTAAGCGACTGCCTTCGGCTCAGGTCATGATCCAGGAGTCCCTGGATCGAGTCCCTCATCGGGCTCCCTGCTCGGCAGGGAGCCTGCTTCTCCCTCTGACCCTCCCCCCTCTCATGTGCTCTCTCTCTCAAATAAATAAATAAAAAATCTTTAAAAAAAAACAAAAGAATCCTGATGTGAGTTTTACAGATTACTTTGCCTAGGCCACCCTTGGAGACTGTAATTCCACTGACCTGGGTTAAGGACACCCGGTATATCTTGCCATAGTTTTTTTTTAAAAATTCAACTGACTTCCATAAATGTTCAGACTCTTTTAGTCATTAAAATTTTCATTCTGGTTCCTAAAATCTAAACACTAATCATTTTAAAGACTCAGCGTCATTAAGCACTTATCCTCTTCTCCTCCCAACACAGGCTAGAACAGAGGTATAGCAGCTTAGAGAGGAAAGATATAGGGGACAGGAGAGGAGAACCTGTTTGCACTTACACCTTTCTTTTTCTTCTTTCCTTTCCACATGCTAGCCCAGTGATGTTAAGATGGACATACAGGTAGAGGATGCAACAATGTCTACTTCGGCCACCTCTGGTGGTGTGCAGTTTCCTGCTTCCGTTGGTTGTAACTTCTTGTCTTGCTAACACTTCTGTGGCCCTCACCTCTATGAGGCATGCTTTCCAGCGTGTCTCTCATGTGGGTACATTGGTAGACTCTTCAAAAAGCCTTATGGTGTTCTCTGTTACGGGCCGAATTATCCTCCTAAAATTCACATGTTGAAGTCATAACCCCAATCGCTCAGAATGTGACTGTATTTAGAGACAGTGCCTTTAAACAGGGAGTTGGGGGAATGAGTGAAATAGGGAAGGGGATTAAAAGGTACAAACTTCCAGTTATAAGACGGTCATGGGGATGAAAAGCATAGGGAATATAGTAAATAACAGTGTGAAAATGTTGCACAGCGACGGATGGTAACCACACTTACTGTGGTGGGCATTGTGCAATATAGAGAATCCTCCAATCACTATGTTGTACACCTGAAACTAATATAACATTTTATGTCAATTCTACTTCAATAAAAAATATATATAAAGAAGTAGTTAAGGTAAACGGAGTCATATGAGTTGGCTTAATCTAATATGACTGGTGTCCTTAGAGGAAGAAGAGATCAGGACACAGACAACACAAAGACCCAAGGGCAACCATGTGAGGACCCAGCAAGAAGGCAGCCACTTACAAGCCAACAAGAGAGGCCTCAGCAGAAGCCCAAACCTGCCAACACCTTAATCTTGACCTTCTCGCCTGCAGAATTGTGAGAAAATAAATTTCTGTTGTTTAAGCCACCCGGTCTATGCTTTTATATTATAAAATCCCTAACAGATAAACATACCGTTTATGTGGGAACTCCAGTTCCTCAGGAACAGCCCTGTTAGCCCTTCTCACTCTTTACTCAGGGTGGACTAACTAGATGTTCCTATTGTTAAAAAACAAAAACAAAAAAACACCTTTGCCCAATGGAAGGGTTGACAAAATCACTGATAATATTTCATTTTCCACAATCTCCATTGAGCCCATGGGAAATCTGCATGCCAAAAAATAACAAAAAATAAAAGAGACATCGCCACCAATCCTCTTTCAGTAGTTGCCCTGTTCTCTGTGCTCCAGGCAGATTCTGGACTCTAGTCCAGGGGCTCAGCAATCTTTTAGTAATAGCTTACCCGAGGAGCCTACGTCAGTGATCAGAGAAAATGGTGCAGACCACCCCAAGTTTTTGGTGTTCTTCTCTAAGAGATCCTTCCCTTGCCCCTGGTGAGAGGGAATCACATCTCGTTATGAATCTTCTGCTCTTTTTAAAAAGAGAGCTTCTATATAGGAGACATATGGATCTTGGTTCTGGCTCCAAACACTGAGGAAGCCTGAGTTCAATGTGGATGAATCTCAAAAACCATAATGTTGAGTATGTACACCAAAGGGTACATACAGTATGGTTTCATTTATATAAAGATCATAAAACAAGCAAAACAAATCTATGGGGACTACAGTCAAAAGAAGGAATAACTTTGACAGATAATTGGCTAGAAGAGGCAATGATCAGGGTCTTTGTGGTGCAGGGTAGTATTTTAATATCTCGATCTTTGTGGTAGATGTTTGGAAGATGGTAAGAAGGGGATATTTGGTGACTCTATTTAAACCTGTTTAGATCGGGGCACCTGGGTGGCTCAGTCAGTTAAGCATCCAGCTCTTGATTTCAGCTCAGGTCATGATCTCATGGTTGAGGGATTGAGCTCTGCATTGGGCTCCATGCTGGCCATGGAGCCTGCTGGGGATTCTCTCTCCCTCTTCCTTTTCCCCTCCCTCCCACTTGCATGCTCTCATACTCTCTCTTTCTCTAAGAAAACAAAACAAAACAAAAACCTGTTTGTATCAAATTTCACCAAATTGAAGTAACTGTGAAATATGTGAATCTGATTAGAGAACTTGCTCAGTAGTAGGTGTTCCTGCATACTCAGGAAATGTCATTAATAATTGAAATGTCATAATAAAGTATTAATTTCATTAATAATTTCACTAGTTCTAATATGCTCCATATAAGTAACAAGGAAGGTATCAGGATTGTTAGCTGTGAGATCTTCAGTAAATTACTTTCTTTATATGAATCAACTACAAATTGGGCAAGGTACTTCTGAAAGTGTTATGCTTGTTAAATGCTCATTAATCATAGTGACCCTAAATGAGATACTTGTATATAAATCAACAGTCTAATCTCTGGTCATGTACCTGATTTTCCTTAAATTAATTTTCACTTTTATTTCCATGTAATATCCTTTTTCACATTTTTCTGCCGACCTTTACTCTTTTCCAGGAATTCTGTAAAACACTGAAAGATAAAAGACTATTGTACTCCTTGAATGGGCATGCTTTTCTCAGGAAAACCTTGAATCAATAAAGGAAAAAGGTTAACCTTGACCGTATTAAATTAAGGAAATAGATTTTTTAAAATAGTGGCAAGAAAGCAGATACATATGAAGAATAAATTCAGAAAACATTTTCCAGTATGGATGGCACATAAATTACAAGAAATTCTTACCAAATTAATCAGAAAAAAATGGAAGTAACTGTAATGAATAATAAATGAAAATATTATAAAAATCCTACAGCAGGGTGAAGGTTTCAATAACAGAACTATGTAGGAAGCATGAAAGATTTATAAATTTGAGCACATAAATTTTAAAATTTGATGGGCAAGTTCAACCACAAAACAAATATCCTACCATTAACTATGTTAGAAGACCATTTGCAATTACAGACAAATATATTCGATAAAATTTTCAATCTAGTAGAAAGCTGGATGAAAGGATAAAATTAATTCACAAGAATGTAAGGCTATAAAAATTGTCAATTTAGAATAAAGAATAAACTATAAACAATATGCCAGCATTAGCAAATATATATCTAAGGATATTTACTGCAAAATTTCTACAGATCCACCCTTGGGAACACTCATTACTTATAATTCAAAATTATTTCCTGATTTGGGGAAATACATATGGTGCATATATTATGTAACACCATCAGAGGCATTCAAGAAAGCATTTCATGACCAAACAACATTAATATTTCTGTAGCAAAACCTCTGAATAGTCACACTATGTGGGATAAATAGAGATCATAAATAATTTCAACTAAGTTCTAATCGTGCTTGAACAGCAAATGAATTTGGGTAAGGTTAGGTCTGAATACCAAATTAGTGGGAAAATATTTTCAATTTTAAGTGTTTTTTGGATTTCAGAATTGCGAGATAAGAGACTGTGGACCTATATTAGAAAAAAATGTGGAAACAAATGTTCATCAAATAGTTATCTTCAAGTTGTGGTTCTTCTTAACATGTATGCTAAGCAATCATTTTTCAATAGTGATAAAAGCAACATTTAAAATATGAATGCCCAAGATATATGATAAAGGGAGATAAACAAGTTTGAAACCAGCTTCATTATGCATTTCTTTTGTACAGCAGGATTTCTGGTGACATTTACTTTTCTTTGAGAGAAATAATTGACATGCTAGACTTGAAAGCTACTGAGAGGAGACATACAGATTTTATAGGTTGTCTGGGGCCTTTTTTTGAGCTTCAACTTCTTCTTCTAATAAATATCATCTTTTCTACCTATAGGTAATAAAACTTACTAAAATGAATCAAGATGAACCTGAGTGACCAAAAGTGAGTGACAGTGGGGACAAGGAGGGGTCCATATAGCATCTCCATAAAGGCAGAAAGAGTCAGGTGTCAAGGATAAATGTAAACTTAGTTACACCTGAAATTCTTGCCCAAGTAAGGTAAGGGTTACTGTCTGAGTGAATTAAAGATCTCTAATTTGAAAAGCATAGGGCACTTAAACTCATACCAACAAAATTTTGAATTCCCTAATGTACAAAAACACTGCAAATCAGGAAGGAAAACACTAAAATCTCTTTAGAAACAAATCAAAAAACATGAAAATTCATATACAAAAGAATAATTCTTTTTTTAAAGATTTATTTATTTTAGAGAGATACAGAGCACACACCGGGGGGAGGGTAGAGGGAGAGCAGAGAGAGAGAATCTCCAGCAGACTCCCCACTGAGCACAGAGCCCAACAGGGGGCTCAATCTGGGACCCTGAGATCTTGACCTGAGCTGAAATCAAGAGTCGGCCACTTAACTGACTGAGCCACCCAGGTGCCCCTGTAAGTAATTCTTAAAAATGTTTTTAATCATCCTTTCCCTCTGTGTTTTATTTTAAGTATTTTCTATGGTTATGTTTTTAAGTTTATCTGAGACCTAACCTTATTCCTAAGGTAGTGGCAGGTTTAACTTCCAAATGAATGATATAACTAGATTTACCCTCCCACCTGAAACAAGCAAAAATGGACACAGTATCTGAAATAATGATTTTCAAGACACAAGACATCACACAAAAAAGGACAATATTTTGCGACAAATTGGAAACAAACAAGGTGAAACCTTTGGTAGCCCCAACTTTCTAGTTTTGGAGAACTCCCAAGCTGTGGCCCAGCTAACATTCCTGAACTGAGCAGATGAGAGTGAGAAACTAGAGATGCAGGTGGCTGCAAGTCTCAGGATAGCACCTCAGAAAGGAAAAAGCCACACAAGGAGAGAACTCGAGAAAGCTATAGAGATCTCCCTCTGGTAGGTTCATCACAGGAACTTCACAGGTACTTTAAAAGAAGGTACTTATCCCTCCGTAAGTGATATGTCACTTTTTCCCTGGCTGTTTATGAGATTTTTTTTCTCCTTATCACTGGTTCTGAACAATTTGATTTTGATATAACGTGGTGTAATTTTAGGTTTCAGATGCTTGAGTTTCACTGATTTGTAGTTCCATCAAATTTTGAAAATGTTTGATGACAATTTCTCCAAATATTTGTCTTATTTCCCTACCCCCACCCCCCACCTTTGGGACTTCTATTACTTGCATTTTTTGGCTGCTTGAAGTTGTCCCATAGCTCGTCGATATCATCATTTGTTTGTTTGGAGGGGAGTGTTTTGTTTTTGTTTTCCTCTGAGTTTCATTTTAGATTGCTTCTACTGCTATGTCTTTTGGTTCTTTTTCTTCTTCTTCTTATTTAATGTCTAATCTGCCATTAATCTCATCTTGTAATTTTGCTTCTCACACATTGCATTTTTCATCTCTAGAAGTTCAATTTAGGTCTTTTCTATATCTCCTGGGCTTTTTTATTGCTAAACGTACTGAAGTGCTATAAGAATTGTTTTCATGTCCTTTCCTGTTAATTCTAACATCTGTGTCAGTTCTGGGTCAGTTTCAATTCATTGATTTTTTTATTATCATATGGGCTATACCTTCACACGTATTTGTATGTCTGGCAATTCTGGATTGGATACTTACTATAGTGAATTTTGTCCTGTTGGGTGCCAGATATTTTTGCGTTCCCATAAATATTCTTGAGCTTTTTCTGGGCTGTGGTTAAATACCTTGGAGATAGTTAGATCCTTTGGGGTCTTTCAAAAAAAATTTGTTAGATAGGACCAGGGCAGTGCTCAGACTAAAGCTAATTATTCCCCATTGGTCACACAAATCCTTCTTTGTACATATTATCAAATACCCTTTGAATATAAGGTTTTCCAGACTAACTGATCGAAACATATGGTATTTCTGGTGCTATATGAGTACCAGAAATTGTGTCCTCTAATCTTTTTGAATAATGGTTCTTTCTTGGCCTTGGAAAGTTTCCTCAAGTGCACCTTAATGTTCTGAAAGGAAAACGAAAATTTAACCTAGAGTTCTTTAATCAGTAAAATATCTGTCAAAAACCAAGGTGAAATGTTTCTTCAAAAATATAAAAGCTGAAAGAATTCTTCAGCAGCACTCTCTCATAATAGAAATGTTAAAAGAAGTGCTTCAAGCAGAAGGAAAGTGATTACTAATGTAAATATAGATCTATACAAGAAATGAAGAGTATCAAAGGGCAACTACATGCATAAATATATAAAATTTTTCTCATCTTGGGGTGCCTGGGTGGCTAAGCATCTGACTCTTGATTTCAGCTCAGGTCATGATCTCAGGGTCATGGGATTGAGCACCACATAGGTCTCTGCGTTGGGCATGGAGCCTGCTTGGAATTCTCTCTCTCTTTCCCTCTCGCTCTCTGCCCTCTAAAAAAAACTTTTTTAAGTGTTCTCATCTTTAAAATGTACTTAAAATATAATTGACTGTTTAAACAAAAACAGTAACAATGTAATGTGACTTTTTAACCTATATAAAAGTAAAATGTATGCAAAAATAGCACAAAGACTGGATGGAGAGAAATGGAAGTTCACTGGTGCAAGTTTCTTTTACTATATGTCAAGTGGCTTAATATCATCTGAAAGTAGACACAGATTATATAAACATATACCTTAAAGCAGTCACTTAAAGAATAAAGATTTATAGCTAATAAGTTGATAAAGGAGATAAAAATTATAAAATACTCAATATGCAACAACACATAAATATGAAAAATGAATGTAAGAAGAGATGGGACAAATAAAAAGAGCTATAGATTAGATGGAAAGCAGGTCATATCAATAATCACATTAAATTTAAATGGCCTAAATGTCACAGTTAAGAAGCAGAGGTTGAGGTTGTCAGATTGATTGCAAAGTAAGGTGCAAATATATGCAAATATATGAAAAAAACTTTAAATGCAAGCTACAAATAAGTTAGAGTTGAAGAATGAAAAAAATATGTACTATGCTCACACTAATCCAAAGAAAGCTGGAATGAACATATTAATTTCAGAAAAAGTATTTCAGAGCAATGAATATTAACAAGATTTTTTAAAGGTAATTTCATAATGTAAATGGATCATTTTATCAAGAGGGCATAACAATCCTAAATGTTTCTGCGCTCAATAAAGAGCTTTAAAATACACAATAGGGGGCGCCTGGGTGGCTCAGTCGTTAAGCGTCTGCCTTCGGCTCAGGTCATGATCCCAGAGTCCTGGGATCGAGCCCCACATCGGGCTCCCTGCTCCGCGGGAAGCCTGCTTCTCCCTCTCCCACTCCCGCTGCTTGTGTTCCCTCTCCCGCTGTATCTCTCTCTCTGTCAAATAAATAAAATCTAAAAAAAAAAAAAAAAAAAAGGTTTAAAATACACAATAGAACTCCAAGGGAAATTAGCACATTCACAATTATAGCTGGAGATTTCAATAATCCTCTCTCAATGATCAACAGAAAAAATAGACACAAGGAGAGTGAAAATATAGAAAATGTAAGCTATACAGTCACCTTGATCCAATTGGTATTCACATAATATTCATCCCAAACAGCAGAACACACATTACTTCTAGATGCACAAGAAACATGTAACAAGATAGACTATATCCTGGACCATAAAACAAATCTCAACAAATGTTTAAGAGATACAAGCCATACATAGCATGTTCTCTAACCACAGAAAAATTAAGTTAGAAATCAATAATGAACGTATCTCAGGAAAATCCCCCAATATTTTGAAACTAAATAACACATTTACAAATAAACCATGGGTCAAGAGTAAATCAAAAAAGATTTTTAAAATAATTTTGAACTGAATAAAAATTTTAAAATACCAGATGTTATAGGATGCTGCCAAGCAGTATTTAAGAGTAAATTTATAGCACTGAACCCCACTCATTAAAAAAGAAATTTCTCAAGTTAATGGTCTCAGTTTCTACCTTAAGAAATGAGGAAACATGAGAAAATTAAACCCAACGTAATTAGAAGAAAAGAAACACTAAAAATTAAGACAGAAATAATGAAATAGAAAATATCAATGTAATGAAAAAAGCAATGAACTATTGTCAATAAATGCAACAATATGAATGAATCTCAAAATAATTATGCTGAGTAAAGAGACTGGCCTAAACCAAAAAAGAGTGCAAAACTCTGTGGTTCCATTTACACAGAATTGTGGGAAATCAAAAACAATCCCTAGTGGGGTGCCTGGGTGGCTCAGTTAGTTGAGGATCCAACTTTTGGTCTTGGCTCAGGTCTTGATCTCACAGTGCTAAGTTCAAACCCTGCACTGGGCTCTATGCTGGGCATGGAACCTACTTAAAAAAACAAACAAACAGACAAAAGAAAACAATCCCTGTGACAGAAAGCAGATCATTGGCTAAAATGGGGCGGAGGGGTGGTTAGGGAGGGAAGAGAGAGAGAGAGAGAGAGAGAAGGATTACAAAGAGGCATGAGGAAATCTTTGAGAGTGATGGATATGTTCATTGTTTTCATCATGGGGATGATTTCGTGGTCATGTACATATGTCACAACCCATCATACTGGGCACTTTAAGTATGTTCAATTTAGAGTATGTCCATTATTTTTCAATAAAGCTGTTACCAAAAAATTACACTGAAAAATCAAATGATAAATGGCATATGCACAAGGTTATTCCACATAAGGTACAAAAAATAAATTCAATGCAACCTAATGTCTAGAAACAAGAGACTGGTTAAATTATGCTCATCCAAGAGAGAAAGCAAAATATCTTTATGCATGGCTATGTAACAATCTCCCTGATATATTGTTATGAACACACACACACACACACACACACACACACATACCCTTCAAGAATAAAAACAAAATCCAGACCATTTTATATTTTCTGTTTCTGTTTTTGGTATAAAAAGAAAGGGTAGACGTTTCAAATCACTGTTGTACACCTGAAACTAATCTAATATTGTGTGTCAACTATACTTCAATTAAAAAAAGGATAGACAAGGAATATTTCACATGAGAAAGTAAAAATATTAGCATTGGCAAGGTGACATGGGTGGCTAGAAGATGAGAGTGATGGTAAACTGTTTCTTTTTTTTTTTTTTAAGATTTTATTTATTTATTTGACAGAGAGAGACAGAGCGAGAGACGGAACACAAGCAGGGGGAGCAGGAGAGGGAGAAGCAGACTTCCCACAGAGCAGGGAGCCCAATGTGGGGCTCGATCCCAGGACCCTGGGATCATGACCTGAGCTGAAGGCAGACACTTAACGACTTAGCCACCCAGGCGCCCCAGCAAACTGCTTCTTAAATATGATCTTGGTATTTTCTCTCTCTCTGAAACATGCAAACGTCTTACCTATTTAAACGTATTCTTTAAGAGCCCTGGGAATGTACCATACTAATTAAAAATCAATCAAGCTCCTGCCAAAATAAACTTTATTCCCTATAACTTAAAAACAAAAAACAAAAAAACTAATCAAGCTCTAGATTCAGACAGCTTGTCTTAATCATGTGATTTGGGCCAACTTTGTTAAACTGTCTCCGTTTCCTTAAAAGTATAACACAGATAATGAGAGTGTCTCCTTATAGGATAATTATGAGTATTAAATGAGCACTTAGAACAGAACCTGACACTATGGTAAACATGCAGTATGTTTTAGATATTATTTGCTTAGGTTCAGTTAAACATGGCTGGTTGTAAGGGTGTCTGGATGGCTCAGTCGGTTAAGTGCCCCACTCTTGGTTTTGGCTCAGGTCATGATCTCAGGGTCCTGGGATCAAGACCCACATTGGGCTCTGCACTCAGCAAGGAGTCTACTGGAGATTGTCTCCTTCTCCCTCTGCTCCTCCCCTGCTCACAGGCACTCTCTCTCTCAAATAAATAAATAAAATCTTAAACAAACAAACAAAACCCATGGCTGGTTGTAAAGGCACTGCCTGATTTGGGTTTGGTTAACATTCATAAGTTACAAGTAACTCCAAACACTTGCAGGTTGGTTCATTTTACTCCCATCTCTTTGCTCACACTGGACTGACTCACCAAGTCAGTTCAATGGGAGTTCAGTGTTTAGAGGAGCACAATCATTGTTTCAAATAAGTAGTGATTCAATAGTAGGTGAGGATCCTTAGAAACAGTTTGTCATCTTCCTCATTCTAAAGAACCACACAATATGTTATCATTATTGACTGTGCAGTCCGTTATGAAGTTACACCTGAGCCCCAACAGCTTATTCAAAACTCTGAAGAATGAAGTCTGAATAAATATGTATTCACATATATATGAATAACTAATTATAAGTAGACTTTATACAACACACACACACACACACCCAAGAGGGAGAAAGAGCTCTGTGAGTTTAAGGGATTCATCCATGCTCATGCAGCTCATTGAGCAGGAGCTGTGAACAGAACCTTTGCATGGAACAAAAGTCATAGTATCTTATAGCTTATAACCTCTCTTTGTATCCCTCTTTCCTAATATGTAACATACAGATAAGAGTTCAAATCCATTTTATCATTCCTAAGAGAAGGGAGCAGATCTCATTCCTGGTATATGAAACAAAATAAACAAAAACCTGAGGGGCCTGGAGAGTAGACCAAGTTTATAGAGCAAGTGACTAGATCCTGGGTCTCCTGACACCATTTTTTTCTTTCTTTAGAACCATATTATCTTCTCTTTCCCCCTCTTGACCTCGAATAGACCAAGCAGAATCAACCACAGAATCTTAGAAAGACCTGAGTTCCTGCAATGCCACTTCTGAAGTATCCATCACATATTTCCTAGCTGATTAGTGATGCACTGATCTTTCCAACTTTATAAAGCAAGAGTTCTACGACAAGAAAGGAAGAAGAAAGAGGAGGAGGGGGTGAACAGATTTAAACCAATGTCACACATCACATATAGTTCTATTATACTGGATATTATTTTATATATGATGCTAATTTGCCAATGAAAGAAGTATACACAAGTTTCATGGATCTAGGTCATCATTTGGTTATTTTTGATTCCTGTGCTGTAGGTTGCAAGGATTTATTGTGGAGACAGATGAGGGTAAATTTTGTCCCTTCAGAGGACTGTGGCTAAAGGGCTCTCACTCTTAGTGCTTACAGTATTCTGGGAACAAGTGTAGACAAGGTGTTTATCAAGTGTCTCTGACAATAGTCTGAGGGTTATTGGATCAATTTAGGGGATCAAAATAGGGATTACTGGATCAATTGCATCTTCTCTTAAAAAAAAAGTGAATATAGCTAAATCTTATCTACACTGAGTCTGTTAAATCTGAGACTATGCTAACTCTGCATGCATTATTTCATTTAATCAAAACAATACTCTGAGATGGTTATTATTTTCATTCCCATTTTGTGGATGAAGCTATTAGGCACAGAGCAGTAAAATAACTTTCCCAAGTTTGCACGGCTAGTATTGGGCAAATCTCTGAATTGAACCAAAGTTCTGATTTTCCAGTACCCTGCTCTTCCTCCTTGTCTAGGAATCAGAAATTAGTGTCCTTGTCCTGAACAGTGATTATTTGTATCTGATGGACACCAGGGTCTCTGAGATGTACCAGGATTTCATTTGAACCCATGAATGGGATGACACTTGTTTACCTAAACTTTTAATTTCAGATCTCTGTGCTAGTTATTTAGTTATTGGCCTTACTTCCTAGACCTCCCCTGTTGTTGTTGTTTTTTTCATTTCTCATCCACCCTTCACTGGTGATATCTTGCTATATTTTATGCATTCCCTGCTAGCTGCATTAAATCCCTTCTGTAATAAATAAATACATGTATAAATACATACCAAAGCAGTCATCTCAGAAAGAGGATGGTGGCTGGTGACATATGAATTATAAACTTGCAATGAGCAAGTAATTACTTCATTATGTTTCCATTATTCCCTTTAATTAAAAATTCATTCTCTGTAGTTAAAGATGCCTGCAAAACTATCACAAATTTCTCATGAATTAAGGATTTAAAATCCCTGGGTTTTGAGCAAAGACTTTATACCAGTTTAAATAAATAAATAAATCCACCACTTAGCAAAGCCAGTGAGGCTGCCAGAATCAACCCAGAAAAATTTCTGACCAATTCATCATATGTGCTACATCTTAAAAGTAAAATAATTCATATGGCTCACCAAGACCACACAGTGAATAGTCTAGCATTGTTAATTTGGTCCTCAGGTGGTGGATTCAAATAGCCTTCCACACCTCATCTCCTATCTCATAATGGATCACTACCTCATATGCCGAATACAATATAATTTCTTTTCCCTCCTCTTTTAACCAAATAAGTAAACCACGGATCTGGAATTTAGGTTCTAAAAGGGCCTTATAGATAATGTAGTGTTATCCCTGTATTTTACTAAAGAGGAGGGTGAGTTATAGGGTGGTTAAATAACTGCCTAAGATCATAATGCTACTTCGGGCGCCTGGGTGGCTCACTCGGTTAAGTGTCTGCCTTCAGCTCAGGTCATGATCCCAGGGTCCTGGAATGGAGTCCCGAGTTGGGCTCCCTGCTCTGTGGGGCGAGTCTGCTTCTCCCTCTCCCTCTGCCTCTCCCCCCCTGCTCGTGCTCTCTCAGAATCTCTCTCAAATAAATAAAATCTTAAAAAAAAAAATCATAATGCTAGTTAGACTCAGTACTGGGACTAGAATCCAGGCCCCAGAACTTTAATTTTTTTTTAATATTTGTAGTAAAACCACACTTTCTATTTCCCAGGGGGAAAAAAAGGTTTTGACTTTTATGACTGTTGTGACATTTTACCAAGTATGAATTAACTCGACAGAGTTTAGCAAGCGTGTTAATTTAATCAATAGTTCTACATTTTCAAAACTGTATTTTCTAATAGAGAAAGGAATTTTCTAGAAAATGTCTTCTACCTGTTAGAAATTCCATCAAACATGAAAGAGTTGAGAATCAAAGTGCACTACACAAAGTCACAGAAGTTCTCAGCCACTCCACAGTTTGCACTGCCAGTCACATCATGGCCATCCTATTCTTTTAAGTTTTCCAGCTCCATGAAACAAGTTAAATGTGACAGGAGGAAGAAAGTGGAGTGGCTGGTTTTCTCCATGAGAACAGGTGTCATATGCTATGGACTGAATATTTGTGCCCTGCCACCAACTACATATGTTGAAGCTCTAATCCCCACGGTGATGGTATATGAAGGTGGGGCCTTTGGGTGGCAACTAGGTCATCAAGGTGGATATTAGTGTCTGCATAAGAGACATGAGAGAGATGAGGTGCCTGCCTGGGTGGCTCAGTCATTTAAGTATCTGACTCTTGGTTTTGTGATCGTGAGTGGTGATCTCAGGTTGTGAGATCAATCCCTGCATCAGGCTCCACACTCAGCGTGGAGTCTGCTTGAGATTCTCTCTCCCTTTGCCATTGCCTCCCAGTGCGCTCTCTCTCTCTCAAATAAATAAATCTTTAAAGACAGAGAGACATAAGAGAAATGATCTTTCTCTCTGCTATGTGATGATACACCAAGAAAGTGGCTATCTGCAAACCAAAGAGGGCCTTCACCAGACACTGAATATGCTGATACCTTGATCTTGGACTTCTAGCCTCCAGCACTAGGAGATGATTTGTATATCGAATTAATAATAATGTCATTAGAAGATTCCCAGGAGAAAATCCTGCTCAAAGAGATTTTTTTTTCCCTGTAAATGAGCAGGGCTAACAAATTGGGATAAGGGTGAAAGGTAGAAAAGACATAGGTATCTAGATTGGGGGAGGTTTGTTTGTTTTAGTGAAAACTTAATTTTTAAATATATTTTCTCGATCAACAGAAAGGATATTGAGAATTAGGTTTCCCAAATACCACTTTTTAAAGATCAAGGAAATATATTTAAATTTACAATTTGGTGGGGAGAGAATATCCGATTATACCAAGAAGGATGTGCTGTCAGGAGTAGCTGAGTTGGCTGTGGAGCTTGAATAAAATAAAACATAAGCACTCAATACAACATAATGCTTTTGCCCTTACTTGATTTCCCGTATGTCCATGGTGATTTAAAATGAAACAAAACCAAACAAAACCCTATACAATGCCTTCGGGATTAAACAATTGATTTCCTGGTCCAGAGAGACGAGATGTTCTTATTAGTCAAAATTTAAAACCTTTGAATCTCAGAAAACAATAAGCATACAATGAGGATTTATAAACAAAAGGTCAGCTCTGTGTAGAGCTTAATGAGAGAGAAAGCACATTAAGGAAAGTACAGCTGCTACAATTATTTCAGTGCAAACTGCTTGTCCATGTTTTAAACAAGTACATGGACATCTAGCTCACTGAGGGGTGACAAAGTGGATGGAGAGAAAATGGGGCTGTCAGAGTCACCTATGATTTGTGTCTCTCAGATCTTAGTATAAAGAGCAGTCTTCTATATTTAAGTGTGAGAGTGAGAGGCCTCGGTTGGATTTATTTTACCTAACTGACCCACACTGGATGTGGAGGATGTGTTTGGTGTTTTACTCACAAATAATCTTATAAAATATATTTCCTTAAATAACATGTCATTTCCCTGTGAAAAATAATTGTAACTTACCCTACAATTCCTCATTTCATTGTCACTCCATACAATCAAAACCCTAAAAGGTGTAATCGTACCTTTGACCAAGTAGATAACAGGAATTAGAGTTACTCTATCCCATAAAAACACGAAATAAAGTAGACAAAATGGATGAACTCAGTATTATAGATGTTGGACATCAAGCAGCAGAGGACAGTGACATCTGAGAAAGGGGAAGGAAACAAAATAGCCCTGTGGCTGCCATCACTCACCGAATGGAGCGAGTTTCCTGGCCACCGTGGGTGTGGGGAAAGGAAGCTCAGAGGAGCCCAGCAGTTTCTGTGAGGGAGGGAGATGGAGTTGGGAGCTCAGGGAGGCTACCATGGCTAGAATATATAATTCCAGAGATGAAATCATACGATGATCATGCTCAAGTGCCTCAGCATCATTTTATCTGTGTAAGATGAGATAACTTTTAAATCTTTGGCAGCAATTAGTTGTGGCTTTTCCTTTTTGTCCTCACAAAAACTATCAAACCCCTTAGTAAAGTTATGTGCTTGTGAGGACATCCATTCTTTATTATTTTCACTGATCTTTTCATTAAATCTAGACTTCTTAGTAAATTCCATGCTTTTCTGCCTCACATCCATTTTTATGGCAAGGTCTCTATGACGATACTAATGAACTGTATGCATTCGCTTCTCTCAGCGCATTTCTTTGTCTTACATTTTCTTCTTCTAATATGTGTATGAGAGGGTTAGGCCTTTAAAAGTCTCTTATTTCTTCCTAAGTTGACTTGCTTAGAAGACAGTTTCACTTAATAATGAAGGGAAAAGGAAAGCAAGGATGCAAATATATATAAACACCACCCAAACAGGATATGGTTCTATAGGGAAAAAAAGCTAAGGTAGACTGTGGTGTATTCTATACTCTCTTACCAAGACTGAAAAATAACTTAAATGTTTTTTTCTAGCTTGGCTTGTGGATTTGTTATAGGGGATTTTTTTTATTATTATTCTGGTAGTGAAATGATTTTGTAAGCCCTCATTTTGAAGGTCCAAAAATAAGGGATACTTGTATTTAGTAGACTTATGGACAGAAATCATTGAATTCTACCCTTAGAATTATTATATAACTATTTATAGTCCTGTTTGATACGCTAGACTCCTTATCAAGGGAATTCATCCTGTTCATTTTTACTCTCTTCCTCTTCACCCCACAAGAGAAATAATTGTAGACGTATATCTGAACGTCACATTAACTAAACCACAACTGAAGAAGGAAAATAAGTTTAACTTCTAAGGGTGAATACAAAGTAATTTAAAAATAACATTTTTTCCACACATGTATTTAACTCCTCAATTGTCTACAAATATCAGGCTGAGAAAAATTAGGAATTCACACATTCAGTCAAAGTTACCAAAGTGTCTGAGGTGCGTCGCTAGAGCCCATGGGGCCCAGGTAGTCGGCTGGCCAGAGCTGAGAGGAGATGCTGAGACAGGAGCAGGCATGTTGGAAATGAAGAGAAGTGAAGAGGAGTACTTTACATGCATCACTGGGTGCGAAGACCCCAAGGCCCACACCACGCTCCTCCGCAGGGCCAGCAACGAGAGTCTCTCGGAAGTGGAATGCAGCCTCCAGAATGCCAAACAAGTGTGCCACAATGTCCACCTGGACCCCCCGCCCATTTCCGGGGTGGAGCCTCTGAAATGGCCGTGGCCCAGGCCTTGACAGAAAAATCCAAGGCCATGACCGGTATGGAAGAATGGCCAGACAGGGCTGTTGCCCAGGCCTCAGAGGTCATCCCTCGTACCCTGATCCACAACTGTGGGGTCAGCACCTTCTGACTACTTCCCTGCCTTCTGGCCAAGCACACGCAGGACAATGGTGAGATGGACACCCTGGGGGACAGGAAAGCCTTGGGCATCTGGGAGCCACGGCTGTGAAGCTGCAAACATACCAGACAGCAATGGAGACAGCAGTTCTGCTATTGCGGACTGATGACATCATCTCAGGCCACAAAAAAGAGGGTGATGACCAGAGCCCGCGAGGCGGGGCACCGATGCTGGCCAGGAGTGGGTGGTGGGCAAGGCAACCTCAACACAGAGCCAGCAGAGGGTCCCTCTTCCCCGAGCCGGATGGCCAGGGACACAGGGGATGTCTTTGTTTGGAAGGGATCAGGGTGAGGGGCAGCCCCAGCCCCTTTCTGTCCCAGCTCAGTCTGCAAAGAGTGCAGACGTGTAATTCTTCTCTATTGTAAGCTTTCCATTTAGTTTGCTTCCGATGATTATATCTAAGTCATTTGAAAAAAATGTTAATATCAACTGTTAGCAAAGCGGAGACAGAATATAGGACTAAGTGAACTAAGTGAGGAGGGTCCGAAGAAGCAAGTACTATCGCTTATGTGGCACGATCCAGATAACAGTGGAACTGGAGAACAGGAGGGCTCAGATCCTTGAATACCTCAGGTCAGCTGGGAGACAGAAGAATAGTCCATCAGGGTTTTCCTTTCTTTCTTTTTTTTTTTTTTAATAAGCCATAGAAAAAAAGTCCCTTGGAAACTGTTACGATTCTCTGCTCACTACAATCTTCTCATCTCAGAGCCCTCACTCCAGGAATGCCCCACACATCTCCCAGGGAGCTGCCACCTCGTGGGTTTCTTGTTAGGAGTACACGAGATAGTCAAGAACACACCCCTTCCTCAATTCCTGGCACTCACTGCTAGAATTAGGAATCCCTTAATCCAAAAACTGTTATTTAACCTGGCAGCAAGAAAACTGAATTCTATCCCAAAGAAGGTAAACAGAAGGCACAATTGGGATCTTATCTGGCTTTATAATTCTTCCCTGTGAAATGAAATCAAAGGTTGGAAGCTCTTTACTCCTTTCTGTCTAAAACTAGGTTTGCAGGTCAAGGGTACAGAATGAGCCGAAACACTAAACAATCGGTCTTTAATTTTTAGCATGGAGGGAGCAATGCCACTTTGGGAATCACGATCATATGAACCAAGAAAGATTCCCATTGTTCAGAACCTATATAACAGTAATTATCCTACTAACCCACCTCCCCACCACCACCACTTTCTCCTTCCCTAAGGAACTGATTCATTCAGGTAAGCAGGTGTAGATCCTTCAGATTCAGGGAAAATATGTCCTTTTGCTGGTACTTGTAAAGTAATCATGATTAGTCTAAGCCAACCATGAGAACTGCAGTCCCCTTTTCTGTGTATTTTCCCCCACCTCTCTTAATAGTATGCATATATGAAACAGGTTCCAGATAAAATGACATAAGGAGGGGTTCTGCAGGGGAAATCTGGGGAGGGATTATCTCTACAGATAAATACGTACAACTTTCATAAAGGAAAGACATTTTTCCTAGATCTTTTTAGCCTAAAATGAGGGATGAAAATGTGATGCCTGGAGCTGTGACAACTATATTGCCACCATGAGGCAATAAAGCACAAAAATGAAAAATCAACCCACTCGGAGCACTGTGAAGCAGAAGTATGGAAATCCTGCATCCTTGACGTCATTGAACCTCTGAAATAAATCAGGACGTACCTACCTCTAGTCTTCTTTTACTGTATTAAATATCCTTACAACTGAAGCCCTTCAGTGCATTTATAGTTATTTGCAGCCAAATCAATCCCTACATATTCAACTTCAAGCAGAGGGCTGGAGGAAGTGGAGAGAATAGTCAGATATTTGGACACTGCGTTTGATAAAGCTGTATGAAATCTTTTCTCTCACTGCATATTTAAATTTGTTCTACTTCATTTCAAATATGATAAACTGTGTGCTTAGCCAAAGACTGGCCACTCCCAGAATAAATGGGGAGGTTTTAGATTTAAACCCGCTACAAATGTTTCTGCTCTTCACAGACATAGTTGCATTAACACAAGGATCTGACCCTGACTAGCATGAATGGAGATTTTAATCTCAGGTCCTGAATCTAGGTCCCTGTTCTGCTGTATGAAGTCAGTGCACAAGAGACTGGTAATCTTAGTGTCGAGATCTTCATAAACCCATGGGGTTTGGGGTTAATTTTTTAGACTGTCATTTTGTTTGTTCCAAACCCCACCTTGGTCTTACTTTTCAACTCTTCCATCTAAAAGGCAATTCACTAGAATAGTATTGGCTACTAAGGTAGATTAGACTTATTTTTTAAATAAGTATTTATTTTCAGTTAGCCAAATAATGAGTTAGTCTTTCACACAGTTAAAAAGTCAAGTAATACAGGGGCGCCTGGGTGGCTCAGTTGTTAAGCGTCTGCCTTCCACTCAGGTCATGGTCTCAGGGTCCTGGGATCGAGCCCCACATCGGGCTCCCTGCTCCGCGGGAAGCCTGCTTCTCCCTCTCCCACTCCCCCTGCTTGTGTTCCCGCTCTCGCTGTGTCTATCTCTAACAAATAAATAAAATCTTTTAAAAAATAAAAAATAAGAAAAAAGTCAAGAAATACAAATAAAGTCAAGTGTTTGTTGGTGTTCTCACCAGAGGTGACCTCTATTGTATGTTTGTGATTCTTCCAGATCCCTTCTATTGATTTGTTTACAAAAGCTTTACCTAAAGATATAAATTACATATTTACATATATGTTAAATAGTTATTTGTATATATAGAACATATAGTTTTGTGTTTTCTATTTACATAAAGGATTTATACTATACGCACCATTCCTTTTTCACCATATATGTCTCTTTGATTATTGCATAGAATTTTATAGTGTGCATGTACTATAGTTTAACACCTATTATTAGATATATAGGGGGTTTCTGAAACTTTGCTTTATAAACAATATTGCAATAACATCCTTCTATATGCATCAAATATAACTGAATCTAAGGAGAGATATGGGAAAGTAGAATGCTTAAGTGTACACAGTTTAAATTTTAATAGTGTTTGCCTAAATGATAGTCAAAATTTTATTTCCACATGGAAAATTCACAAAAGTACCTATTATTCAGTCACTTGATATTATCAGATCTTCAAACTTCTGATAATCTGATATATGAAAGTAGGCATCTGAGAGTTATTTTAATTCAGTTTTCAGGATGTACACAAGGTTAAGCATCTCTTCATATGTTTAAAGGCCGTTTGCATTTCCTCTTCAGAGAATAACCTGATATATGTCTATTTTTCTATTGAGCTTTTAAATCTTTTATTTTTAGGAGCTTTTTATGAACTCTGAATATTAACCTTTATCTTTAATAAACAATTGTTTTTATCCAAAATACTTTATCCAAATAGTCATTTTTATGGTGACTTTTTGTCATAAAGAATATAATTGGTAGAGTCAATTTTTCAGTGTCTTTATTATCTTTGCTTTTGGTTTAATTTATGTATGCTCCCCATAACCCATATATATATGTGTGTATGTGTATATATATATACACACATATATACAAATATATAAATATTTATATAACCATATATATTACATATTTTATTATGTTTATATAATATACGTATCATATTAATAGAGACACAATTGTATTTCTGGAATAATTCCCATGCATTTGGAGAATAAATGCCAATAGATTCATATCTCCCCCACCACACACAAAAAAACAAACTTCAGCTAGACTGAAAACCTGAAGGTAATATACACGTTACGGCGAGACTGTAGCTAAGCGGCACTTGTCACGTACCGCCAGCGCGGTGCTAACATGGCTAGGTTTACAGCAGTACCTCACCTGAAATTCTAGGAAATCTACATTGAAATCTCGAATACAATCACATGGGACTCTGTTTACATGCAACTCTATATGGATACTTGAGGCCTACTGTATTTTAGCCTTACCGAAAAAACACGACTACAAGCACAATCCTTTATGGCCATAATTCTGTGAACATAAGCTAGCTTTCACAGAGGAGAGGTTACATATTCCACTGAGAAAAATGAATTCTGTAATGAAACCATTTTGTTGAAAGAAATTTCTAGAGTTGGGAAGGAGAACAGTAATTGAATTTTTTTTTCAAGTGAAAGAGAAAAAGCTGGTTTCCTGCCATGTTAGAGGACTGTAAGTTCTGTACAGTGCGATTTATTTAATTACTGGTACCAGCTTCCCAGAATGTGGCCAATAGAGAATGGATGTGCTGCTGGAACATGGAAACTAGAACAGGTTAAAAATGTTGTGACAGTTTTTTTTTTAATGGCTTCATATCCTGTAAAAGGCATTAATTTTCAAGAGAATGATTTTGGTTTGCCTTTTATGTACCATTATATCTAATTTGTTTTATGCTCCAGCAGTGAAAATCATTTTCCTCCCTTCAATTTACATGGCAAACACAAATGAATATTCAAGTAAAAAAAAAAAAAAACTGGTTTAATTTGGCCATTCTCTGCTTCACCATAAAAGTATGTACTTTGTCCTGAACTAAGTGGGTAGAAATAACAACTGGTCTTTAAATCACTGCAATTCACTTGGCTCCAAAAAAAAAATGATTCTTGAAAATAAGTAATCATTCTCATTTCAGGAAGGTAAAAAGGTCATTGTACCTAGGAAAACCAAAGCAACTGTAATATTTAAAAACTGATGGCTTGATATGGCCTGGCTTTCTCATGAGGAAAATGCAGGAAATCTGGATGGATAGGAAAACTTCCCCGGGTATGCCTAATAAAACTAAGTCTAGATCTGAAATATTCTTGTTCAGATATTAAAACACTTGTGTTTATTCATTTTTGTAAGTAAGCAAGGTCAGTCCCATTATGGTAAGAGCTGAAGGAACCTGGGGAGACAGACGTGTGAAGAGTTTTTTATTTATGCCAGAAGTTTCCTTTCCTACCTAATGAGTGCATCAAACTTTGGTTAAAACCTAAAGTTAATACCTTCATTACCTAGATCAATTATAAATGTTCAGAAGCCAATTTTCATAGCACTAACAGTCTAGGGAACTCATGCCCTTCTTTCGAGAGTGCAACAAAGAACCTAAGCCAAGATAACAGGATCCACACCCTGAAAATCCAGAGAAATGACACATTGCTCTGAAGCCATAGGGTTCATTCTAGGAGGCATGAGAGGTCCATATGATGTAACGTGATGGACTCAACATGATGTTATCTACTTTATTAAGTGGAAGTTTCTGGGAGAGGGAGGATGAGCCCTGTGAATGAAAAATACAAAATACATAATTTGAAATTGAATCCATCCCTAGGTTGCCCTGGAGAACAGACTTGTTAGGGCCAAGACACCAGGTCCTGCCCTTGACATTATTTTGTTTCTCAAATAAGCCAGTTCACCATCCTTGATTCATATTCTTTTGTGTATACTCTGTGGTAGTGGCTTTCAAATATGATTCCCAGACAAGTATTGGACCTAGGCAAAACTTCCACTATTTCTTGGGAAGTAAGGAAAAGACAAAAAGTTACAATTATTCTGGGGTGCCTGGCTAGCTCAGTCAGTTGAGCATCCGACTGTTGATTTCAGCTCAGGTTATGATCTCAGGGTCGTGAGATTGAGCCCCATGCTGGGCTCAACGCTGGGTGTGGAGCCTGCTTAGGAGTCTCCTTCTCATTCTGCCCCTCCCCTGCTCACTCGCTCTCCCTCTCTCTCTCTCTAAAAAAAAAAGTAAGAAAAAAGTTACAATTATTCTAATAACAAAAAAAGTCCTCTTACTCTGAGAGATTTATTTATTAAATTATGGTGATACACATAATGGTGGTATATAAGCCCCTAGTTCTTATTCAGGAAAGGTAACTGCAATTAAGATTTTTTTCCTATGAAACATAAATAACTGGGAAATACTAGTCTATGGTGAGTAAAGATTAGACAAGTAATTTTGGGAGGGTGAAGCAGGATTGGTAGATGTTGATGCTAAAAAAAAGTTGCTATTTTTTTGCTTTTTGTAGTTGAGGAAACAGATCCATCTGTTGTATCAATTCAGGTGAGAAAACCCTTTAGGCAAAAAGAAAATGATAATAAACGGAGTTCTAATCTAATCAGAAGAATGAAGAGCACTGGAAGTGTTAATTAATTGGTCAAATATAAAGTTGTTTGTTTCTGGGCAATAGAACAGATCTCATTTACTTTTTAAAAATTCAAATCAGGGGTGCCTGGGTGGCTCAATCAGTTAAGCATCAGCCTTCCGCTCAGGTCATGATCCCAGGGTCCTAGGACTGAGCCCCAAGTCGGGCTCCCTGCTCAGCGGGGAGTATGCCTTTTCCTCTCCATCTGCCACTCCCCCAGCTCATGTTCTCTCTCTCAAATGAATAAAATCTTAAAAAAAAAATTCAAATCGAAAGATATTAACAGTGGTGCCTCGGTGGCTCAGTTGGTTAAGTGTCTGACTCTTGATCTCAGTTCAGGTCTTGATCTTTTGGTTGTGAGTTCAAGCCCCACGTTGGGCTCCATGCTGGGCATGGAACCTACTTAAAAAAACAAAAACAAAAACAAAACCTCTTAACAGAACGAGTAGACAAGCCAGAGCAAGTTAATGACAGAGCCTGGAATAAAGGCACACTGTGTAACTCTCTGGGAAATTTTCTTTTCATGACCCAGACTAATTCTAGAAAAATATAAGCCCTTCAATGTTTTCCCAAAACTCTAGAGTTACCTGTTATCTCAAATACTACATGGTCAATAGTAATATCTATGTTAGACTTTTCCCTTAATGGAGTTTCATGTTTTATTTGAGAGAAAGAGAAAGAGAGAGGGTGTGAGAGATCACATTTGAGTGGGGGGAGGGGCAGAGCAAGAGAGAGAATCTCAGGTAGACTCCATGCTGAGCACAGAGCCTGACATGGGGCTCAGTCTCACGACCCAGAGATCATGACCTAAGCCAAAATCAAGAGTCGGATGTTCAACTGCGTGAGCCACCCAGGTGCCCCAAGTTTCACATATTTCTAAATAAATTCATATTTTCTTCTATGAAAATATAGCATGATAAAACCCAGCAATTTTGTACTCTGTACTGCTTCTGTTCTAGTCTTTCCTATATGCACCATTTATTTTTTAAATGGAAATACTTAGACTGAATATGCAACATTCCATTATCTAAATATTCTTTCCTTCTTTGATTTCCATGAGCATAGATCCCCCATTCATTATATGAGGCACTGAGCTGGATGCTTAAACAGGTCAACTTAACTTTCTCCTCATCTGTTTCTAAATTCAGCCCCATGACAGCCATTCACCAATGAAGAAAAGGAGTTTCAGAAATGCTAAGAAATTTGACATTGGTTCCTCAACTAGTACGTGACATAGATGTTTGAACTCAGGATTTCTGATTAATTTAATAAAACACCTAAAACAGGGGGAGGTACATGCAGTTCTTCAGTGAATATTAGGTCATTTCCTTTCTTCCCTACCTGCTCCTCCATAAAGTCATCCTGATTTAAGAAAATGCCAAATATAACATGTATCATAACTCATGATTCATAAAGCATCTTTATACATTAGATAAACAAGAGAAGACATATATAAAAAATGCAATAGTAAGTAGACTGATATAAACAATGAGTGTGGATAAGAAGCTGTGAGGTAGATACTGCCTCTATTTACATTTGTGGGACTGCTTTAAACCTGGTGTGTAGTGCATGTCCGTCCTGAAACAGCCAAGGAGAGGTGCTCGGGAACTGGTCAGCTCCTCTTCCCGAGCCCCGGAGGGATGCGAGCACCCCCTCTTGGATCACTTCCTAAAGAGGAGGCCACGAATGTGAAACCACCGTCTTCCTGCCACAGGATTGCAGGAGCCTCACCAATGTGAGGTTACAGGATAGTTAGCTGTAGGCCAAAGCTGACGTGGCTCTGTCCTGGTACTCAGGAAGCTCCGCGATCGAGGCTTGCTCCCACACACGACCCCAGCCAAGCTCTTCTTCTCTCAGCTTTTCCCGGGTGACCTCATGTGACCTCTGCCTCCCATCCTGCTCTCCATTCCGAACCACGTGCTGCACGCTGCTCAGACACAACCTGCCTTGTTCTCCCAGATAATCCCTTCTTGTGAGACATCATGGCCTATTGTCACTCTGATAAGAGCGGCCTAGGGACACTTTCTCAATACTGCCCAGGAAAGCACCTATTTTTATTCTCTAGTGAATCCTCTGAATGAGACAATCCTCTCTCTCTCTACATTTCAGTCATTCTCATTTTTTAAAAGTAGGCCTGGTTTTTTGTGTGTGTGTTTTTTTCCCTCAGCACGAAACTGTAAACTTCCCGTTGTCACACAGTACCTTCAGCCCCACATTGCTGATCAAAAGACTTCTTCCCCAGCATAGGGATTGTTTTTCAAGGATGGAAGAGAAGTGCATAAAACCGCTTCACCTTTTTCAGCCCATGCTAGTGAAAGCTATAAGAAATCAAACCCTTTATGAATGACTTCTCTTCTTTTGAATATAGTAAGATTTGTTTGAGACCTAGCAAGAAAATCAGCATATATGAATGTTTTATGTATTTGAAAAATAGAAATGTCAGAGCAGACCCACGTTGCATTGGGAAGAATGCAATGAAGGAGGGAATACTGTCTTACTTTGGGGGCTAGTAGGGTGTTGTTCAAATGCTGATCAGGAAAAAAACAAAAAGAAGGACTTTTCTCGTGCCTCTGAGAGACCCTGACACAAGAAATAGGACAAGAATATGAAGCTGTATTGTGAAGTCTAAAATTTCATGGGCTGCCTTGATGTGTTCAGCTTCACAGGGCTCTGAAGGCCTACCACGTGGTCCCCTGCTGTGGCCAGATACACTCCACACCTCAGGAGTTAGTCTCTCCGTAGGGCTAATCCCCTCTCCCGGCTGGACAGTTGCCATCTACCTGGTCATCAACCTAATGGCCTTAGCTGCCCTGACAGCCCACAGAATTATTCAGATAAGCCAACCACACCCTCCTGTGTAAACCGGGGAGCACTTCCCCTCCCTGTTCCTACCAAGCCTGCCTCGTGTGGCCCCTAGTGGTTCACTCAACTCTGGAGTGCATCCCCCATGTGTCCCTGCATAGCACACAGTCTCCTCCACTCCTAGGATGTCAGTACTGTGACCAGTGTTGAGTGGCCTGTGTTTGGCCACCTTCTACTATCAGACCACGTATCCCTCCCTCACCACCGGGGTGAATAGAAGACAATGAGAACAGGAGCCCACACTGGTAAGTCAGAAATAGACATTTTTAAGAGCAAATAGTTTCCAAGTAACTTTTTAGTTGAAAAAAATGATCCATTACAGTCACTGGGAAAGTAGCTAGGTAAAATGTGTACCTGAACATCAACAAATACCGTACAGGCATCAACATCATTACAGCATTTTGCAAGAACACATTAAACACATTAGAACAGTTATTCATTAGGATGCTAGGGGAATGAGAGGTGGGTGCGCAGATACCAGGGAATAAACAAATCACTAAAATCAACCAGAGAGGGGCCTTACATAGACTCTACACCGTAATGTGCCATGAATTGAGGACAGGATAGACACAGCCTCTGTATTCCAGGAACCCTTTGCCCAAAAAAGGCAGTAATTCATGCACATGGTGTGTGTGCACATTTAAAAAATGGCTATTTGTTTTCTGTCTTGGAAATCTACTTTTATGTATTAATCTTATGACCAGTTACTTTATTAACCTATTTTATGTTTCCTATTAGTGTTCAATGTCATTTGCAGGCTAGGTATGCATCCCTGATCATCTGCAAATAAAGATAATGATCTTGTTGCCTCCTTTCTCATATGTGTTTCTCCTATTTCTTTCTCTTCTCTAATTGAAATGGCTAGTACATCTGGAGCAATGTTAAATCATCAATGAATAGTGCTTCCTTTTTTTCCTGACTTTTATGAGGCTGCTTCTGGTGCTTAATGATTAAGGTTGCTGAATACTCTTTTATAAATATTCAGCATTATATTTAATTATGAAGCAATAGAAATATTCTTACAGTCATAGGAAAGGAGTATTTTATTAAGACATGTTCTTTGTCAACTGGGAATGGGAGTTGGATTTTTATCACATGTCATTTTTATACCTCTGGAATTAATTGTGTGGCTTTTCTGCCTTGGCTTCTTCTTAGAGTGACAGATTCTTTTATTTGTATTATTGTTTAGAAGATGCACAGTCTATTTTATAATATGAAATGCAAGCAATCTAAATCTGTAGCTGTTCTCAAATTAATGTGTTGAGGAGCATTACTACATGAACATGCAAATCTAATAGAAAGAGATGGCCAATAAACTTTGCATGTCCTTTGATGTGTGGCATTCCAGATTCTTTCATTTTGCCTCACAGAGAATGATTCTTTTGGGAAACCTGGCTCAGGCCCCAGCTACATCTCCTCCAGAATGTCTATCACTATTATGGCATGTTTGCTTGTGATACAGTTTTATTTCTGTGCAATCAACAGCATGGATTTCTGTTCCCCTAAGAGGAGCCGTTTCGATGCCTATATTTTGTCCTGATTATGAGCTGCATGATATATTCGTCTGTGTTTACATTGTAAATTTTCTACAATGCTTCCATGATTTATTCAGAATTTGATGTTGGGAGCAATTACTTTGATATAAAACCTGTAGGCTCGGTGAAGGCAGAGACAGCATCTGTTTTATCTCTAGGGTCTTCCTGGCACAGAGCTTGGTACATAAAAGATGCTCAATAAATATTTGATTATTTTTGTTTGAATTTGTTTTGAAACATTACAGAGGTTATATGGTTCTATCTTTAGAAAATACTAATTTTATAGGAGGCTGTCTTCGAAAGTGCTATTAGGAATGCCATAATCCTATCCTTCGTGCATTTTTCCAGCTTTAATGAGATATAATTGACACATCACATTGTACAAGTTTAAGATGTCCAGCATGTTAATTTGATACAGTTATATATTGTGAAATGATTACCACCCTGGTGTTAGCGAACACCTGCATCCTCATATAATTACCATTTCTTTTCTGTGGTGATAATATTGAAGACCTACTCTCTTAGCAACTTTCAAGTATGTAAGAGAGTACTGTTTACTCTAATCACCATGCTGTACATTACATCGCCAGAACTGATTTATTTGGTAACTGAAAGTCTGCAAGGGCTTTAAAGGTACTTCCCATGGTTTAATTAAGATTTTATTACTCTTTAAAGTATACAATGCATTTTCATATTTCACTTCAACTGATTTTCACCCAGATCCTTTGGGGTGAGTATCCTTAGTATTCTGTTTTAAATATGAAACAAAAATCACAGAGATCAGGGAATTTACACAAAAGCACTAATTTGGTAATCCCTAAAAAAATATACCCAGCAATTTTAAATACCAGATCACTGAATCTTCCACTGTATTTTTACAAAATATCCCTGTTCTTTTTATATTCATCTCTAAACATACTTATAAGAAAATAACACTTAAAATAAATACTAAAGTCAATTAGAAAGCCAAAATAACAGACAACAGGTCACACAACAACAGTGTTTGGCCTGAGGGCAACTTTATGGAGAATGAAAGTAGTTTATTATTGGTAGAAAAAAAGTGCATTTGAGATGCTTTCAAATAAGAAAAAAATAGTATTGAACAATTCCAATAAAAAAAAATTACCAGAAAAAAAAATCAGGTAATGCATTTATAAAAAGTCCCTCAGGGTGGAGACTACATTTTCATCCTTGCTTTTCTTATACCTAGAGCAATTAATATTTGGCATTTAGAACATGCTCAAAAATGTCCTACTGATTACTGAATAAATAATCATAATAATTTACTTCTAGGTTTATGTAAAACATTTTGAAAGTCACAGTAAAATTTCAAAATGTCTATATTAGGTTCAGGCTCTTTTCATTATTATTAAAAAATCACTGATAGCTTAGTTGTAGAGTTAACTTAAATATTATCCCCAAAATGCATCACTTAGAAGTCAACTTTTGTTTATTTTTGTGGTCTTAAGGAAGGATAAAGCACAATTTTTCATGTAGAGTTTGATATCTAACTCCTGTGTTTTTTATGACTTCTTTTTGGACATCCTGCTCTTGAGATTCCATCTGAGGAGTTAGATGATCTCCCTATGACTTTTTCTTTATTTTTTCTGATGTGACCTTTTCTGCCATGTATACCTCAGAAAGGAAGACATCAGTAGAAACCCAGACTCTGGAGCTCAACAAACCTCACTTTCGGTACAGAAATTAAAGGTAGGTATAGGTACAGCAAATAAAAGAAATTTGTGTCATTCTATTTAGAATTACATGATCCCAGAGTTGTAAGGAAATGTACACTCAGTTTATTCCAATCACTCATTGAAGGCATAAAGGCCCACTCTAACAGCCTTCCATTGAATGGTATGCTTGGTAATTTTTTTTTTTACTTCATGTGACGTTTTATTTTTTTAAAGATTTTTTATTTATTTGAGACAGAGAGAGAAGGCATGAGTTGGGGGGGAGGGGCAGAAGCAGAGGGAGAAGTAGACACTTCGATGAGCAAGGAGTCTAGATGCAGGGCTCAATCCCAGGACTCTGGGATCATGACCAGAGCTGAAGGCAGACGCTTAACTGCCTGAGCCACCCAGGTGCCCCTCATTTGATGTTTTAAATTGTAGTGGTAATTCTTGCTTATTTTACCCACTCAAATAATTCAAAATATAAAGTTTATAATCTGCATAAATTCACACCTTACAATAGCAATCCTTTGGAGCATCTATTATTAGTAGTTGGGCATATATCATTTCACATCTTTTTTTATGCTTATGGAAGCATCAATAGGCATACTCAGAATTACTTTCAAACATAAGTCATTCTGACCTTGCACGACTCTTTCAGAAACTTCCTAAAATTTTATGATACCTTAGAAACTGAGATCTATATTAATACCTAATTATTTTTAATAGACAAACTCCATTTTAAAAGAATTGTGCCCTTTGATTTTATTTATGCATAATCATGCTCAATATAAAGGAAACGTAGTTTAACTTATACCAAATACTAACACAATTTTTTAATTTTTTTTATTAACATGTAATGTATTATTTGTTTCAGGAATACAGGTCTGTGATTCATCAGTCTTACACAATTCACAGCACTCACCATAGTACTTACCCTCCCCAATGTCCATCACCCAACCACCCCATCCCTCCCACCCCCCTCCACTCCAGCAACCCTCAGTTTGTTTCCTGAGATTAAGAGTCTCTTATGGTTTGTCTCCCTCTCTGGTTTCATCTTGTTTCCTTTTTCCATCTCTTCCCCTATAATCCTCTGTCTTGTTTCTCAAATTCCTCAAATCAGTAAGATCATATGATACTTGTCTTTCTCTGATTGACTTATTTCACTTAGCATAATACTCTCTAGTTCCATCCACATCGTTGCAAATGGCAAGATTTCATTTTTTGATGGCTGCATAATATTCCATCTCATACACACACACACACACACACACACACACACACACATCTTCTTTATCCATTCATCTGTTGATGTTTCCATCCACAGAAGGATGGATACATAATTGCAGTGTATTTATATAATATGATACCATAAAGCAAATCAATGGATTTTAGCTAAATGTTCAACATGGATAAGTATCAGAAAGAAAATACTGAATAAAAAATCAAGTTATAAAGGATATGTGCAATATGCTACCATTTACATAAAGCTACTACCATGGGAAACAATGAGATTATTTGTTTATTCAGAGATAACTTCACAGGGTAACTTAAAAGCATTGAAATATTCTTAAGCACATGGAACACTAAATTTAGAGCCAGATTTCTTTGGAAGTGGAAGAAGAGAGAGTGGGAGTGAGAAATGTTCACATTTGATAGCCATGATTGGTTAAATGGGTGTTATGTTTATATGTATGTTGAAATTTTTCCTTAAAAACATCCAATGCAGCAAAACTGTCATCCATCCTTAAAAGGGATAATACCTGTTGCTTAAGATGCACAGCAAATGAAGTATTCAGTTTGTATTTAAGGATAATATTGTGCAATATCACTATATACTTAAAACTAAAATCATATTGAGCATAATTAGATGCCCAGAGTATGAGAGAAACACTAAAACCTGGAGTCCACTGGCAGGTTGGCAGATTTAGGTCTCTTATCTTAAACCCAGTCCAGGGCACATCTACATACTTATCATTAAATGGAAGAGTACTTTTCATTCTATTTGAAATATACGCATTCATTCATTCATTCATTCATGTTCTCTCTTGCTCGCTCTCTCTTATTCTTGCTCTGTTTTCACATACAGTCAGAAAATAGCTCGAATGATGAGCAGTGGGCTCATTTCTGTGTGCTCTGATTTACCAAGAGTAGTCCCAAATCCAATCCTTCATTTACTTAAACTTAGAAACCTCAGCAGAGGGTAGTTGAACGTCTATTTTTCATATTTTTTTTCCTTTCCTAATTATCTTGGATAATGTTGGATACAATATTCCAAAATCCAAAAGGACTGTGCAGGAGTTCTCAACTACTTGTGTTTCTGAGATTAATGAATACTGGGACTTTGGCTGGCAAAGGCAATGGAATTCACAGTTAACACTTTATACTTTATAGCCATTTACCATTGTTTAAATAGATTTATTGAGTACTCTACCGGCACTAGCTTACATACTCAGAAGCTCTTAGAAGTTTTCATTAAACCTATAATCTTTCTCAATCACTGGCCCAACATTTCATCATCACATTTGCCCATTCTGCTTTGACAGGCTTTGCCATATACACATATGTATGTGTGTGTATGTGTGTGTGTGTGTATATATATATATATAATATATGGTATATATGTGTATGTGTGTTACATTGAAGCAAAAGTAAAATCATTAAAATATAAAGTGTCTATTATAATAGCATGTCATAGTAGAAATAAAAGTTTTGAGAAAAGTTGATCTAACCCAAAGTTAACTATCTAATTGGACAGACAGCTACAATTCTATGTCAAAGCCTATTTTAACTCAGTATGTAATTGTTAATTCATAAGGGCTCTAAATCTTACTATTTTGCACAAGACACATCCTTCTTTAATTTATCTGGTCTTTAGATATTATAAGACATTTCCCCATTCTAAACCTAGTCCCAATAAAACTCCCACTTCCACCAAAACAAAATGAAATGACAAAGCCACTCTCGGATTTTATAGCCTCTCGGTTCCAAGAGTTTCCATTCATGCAACTCCAACCAGATTCTTTCCATTCTAAAATTTGTTACATTTCTGCATTAACTTCCTAATCTTAAACTCAGTTCTAGTGGTTAAGATTGTGGATTATGGAGTCCAAAAACCTGGATTTGAGAAGAGTTTCTGCATTTTCCCGTCTATGAAGTCACACCACATTCCCAATTTTCTTAACTAAAATATGGTGATAATAATGAAACCCACTTCAATGGACTGCCATGTGAATTAAATGAGAAATACTCTGATAGCTTTTAGAACTATATCATTTAGTAAATACTCAATGAATTTTAGGCATTACTAGGTCATACTAGGCTTCCCCATTATCATTGGAAAAAGCAGGTTTCTCTTGTAATCTGAAACAAAGCTGTATTTCTTGTCCAATCACTCTGGTTGCCAACATAAGAACACAGGTCTTGCATCCACTGTCTACCAAAACCATCTGCCTCTTTGCTTGACAGTTCTCATCTTTTGTCCATATGTCCAGATTATCCCTCCTTTACATCCCATAACTAGCCAACATCTCAACATATTCTCTTTCAATTAAAGTTCTACAAAAAATACACTCTTTGTCCTGTTTTCCTCACCAGAATGTAAAGTCCACAACAGCAAGAACAAGGTCTGTTGTATTCACCAGAATCTGGAAAATTCACAAATAACAACAGTAGGCCTTTGGTAAATACTAAATAAGCAAGAGACAAAATAGTGTTTAAGTTCAAAGAGGTTAAAGAACTCAGCTGCTTTATTCATTGCAAAACTGGAACAGAGAACAAATCTGAATTAAATAAGTAAAATTTGGAAACTATAAAATAATAATGTATATACATTTGAAATCCATAAAAGACAATCAATTAAGAAGGCAAAAGACACGGATACATCACAAAAGGTGTATGAATGGCAAATACACACATGAAAAGATGTTCAACATTCTTAGTCATCACGGAAAGGCAAATTAAATTTACAATGAGATACCACTACAGACCACTAGAATGGCTGGGGGGCGGGGCGGGGCGGAGACCAAGGGACCAAGGGTTTTAGGTTGTGAAGAAACTGCAACTCTTGTTCTGCCAGAAGAAATATAAAATGGTACAATGACTTCAGAAAGCATTTTGGCGTTTCCTTAAAAAGTTAAACATATACCTTTCGCATGACCTCACGCCATTTCTAGGTATTTATTCCTAAGAAATAAAAGCAGGTATTCACTCAAAAGCTTGTACATGAATATCAATACCCAGTTTATTTGTAAAACCCTGAAGTGAAAACAACCCAAATGTCCGTTAACAAACTACAGTATACCATAAAATGAAATACTACTCGCCAGTAAGAAGGAATGAACTAGGGGCACCTGGGTGGCTCAGTCGTTAAGCGTCTGCCTTCGGCTCAGGTCGTGGTCCCAGGACCCTGGGATCGAGCCCCACATCGGGCTCCCTGCTCTGCGGGGAAGCCTGCTTCTCCCTCTTCTACTCCCCCTGCTTGTGTTCCCTCTCTCGCTATGTCTCTCTGTCAAATAAATAAATAAAATCTTTAAAAAAAAAAAAAAAAAAAGAAGGAATGAACTAATGATACATTCAACATGATTCAATCCCAAAATCATTATGCTGAAAGAAGCCAGACAGAAAAGCGCATATACTCCATCTATATAAATTTGTAGGAAATTAAAATGAATCTGCAGTGACAGAAAGCAGAGTGGTGGTTGTCACTGGACACTGATGGGGGAAGGGATGGATTGCTAATGGGCACAAGGAAATTTGGGGGAGAGATGGAAATGTTTGCTATCTTTTTTGTGGTAACAGTTTCATGAGTATACATAGAAGTCAGAACTCATCAAATGGTACACTAAATATGTGCATTCCTGGGCCTCAATTATGCCTCCATAATCCACTTCAACCTTGTGTTCAATAACTATGACAAGATAAGAATGATAACATCTACCATTCAGTACATTAACTTTTGCTAGAAAAGTTCTATGCTCTTCCCAGGGCAAATTGTCTTCACATCCTGCTTCAGCCCATGTTTCCCCCCCAAAACAGTGCTTGAAATGAATAGCTTGAGTGTATGTGTTTTTGGAAGTGGTTGTAGGGAACAAGAATTGCAAGCAAGGGATGCATAAAATAGGTGAAGGGGATTAAGAGATACAAACTTCCAGTTATAAAATAAGTCATGGGGATGAAAAGTACAGGATGGGGAATACAGTCAATAACACCATAACGATGTTGTATGGTGGTAGATGGGAACTACTCTTATGGAGAGCACAGCTTAATGTATAGAATTGTCAAATCTCTGTGTTGTACACTTGAAATTAATATAACACTGTATGTCAACTGCACTTCAATTTAAGAGAGAGAGTTGCAAGGGATACTAGAAAAGTCAAACAGGAAAAAAGGGAAAGCCAATCCAAGGGTAGCTGCTATGACCTAATCTGTCTGGAGATCCCTAAGGGCCTCCAATTTGTCACCCTGAACTTTCTGGTATGCATATGTGCCACACCAGCTAGCCTGGCTTCCACAGGCCTCCCACAAGGTTACATAACTCACAACATACCTGAAGAAGCTGAATCAAGATTCCTATCAAGCTACACCTTGTTGCGTCAATGGCTAGAGGCAAAAAGATGAGCTGAGAGGTGAGACATGGCACAGAAGATGCCAGACACACATCCTTAGAAAATAAGTACCGTTAACACCTATTTTTAACAATGACTGAGTGGAAGAATGGAGCAATTTAACAATTTCTCAAAGGTTACATGTTTGCAAGTGGAGACCTTGATCCCAACACTTATATACAATCTTAATAAAGTTTATTCACTTCTTATCCAGTCCTTCCTGGAACTGCTTCCTCACTTGATTTCAATTCAATGTTCCTGTGAAAATATTTGTTATTTATAAAAATTTATAAAATAAAGATAATGCAGATAAGGCTAAAATCCTCCTTGACCACCACTTTCAGGGTTTACTTCCTTCCACAGAATTAGATACTATTACCAGATATGTATGCTACCAGATCTTTTTCAAAATATTTCCCTGTATTACTGTATGCATGTAAACAGATTTATACACACACATCAATTTATATAGATTAGTATTTAGTAGTATGTATATATTTACACATAAATGATATTGTACAATACTTTGAGAATCTCACCACATAAGCATGCACACGTTCTCTCATTGTTTTTAATTGCTGTGAGATATTCCATGATATGGCAATATCATATTTTGACTAGTCCCATTCACACAAATGGGCTTTTTTCAATTTTACTATTTTAAATTCCAGGGCCATACTGAGAAGTAAAAGAACTGTGTTCAAGGACACATTCCTCACTCAAATGGAACTGATACAATCAGATTATTTTTGGCCTATTATTGGCTCCCTAAATCTCTAAATGATAAGTAATGTAGTTATTTATTATTTAGGTCACATATCATGTCTTTATCTCATTTTAAAATACATTTTAGGGACTTTATATAGAGTTATGCGTCTCAGGAGACAATGGATAAAGCTAACATTCCTTCTTTTAAGACTAAATTTGATCTCTAAACAAGTTTGTTTTTATTACTAATGTTAACCTGCTTTGAAATAAGAAAAAATAGAAAGTCAGTCTAAGTAACAGTAATTCAACTAATGAATTGGAATGCCATCCTACTATTACCTAGGCAGTATCTATATTTAAGTAACCAAGCTTCATTTATGCTTGATGACTAACACTCACAGATGAACTGTCAGCTTCAAAATTTCAGATGTCTTCCAAACAGGCTGCAGTGGAGCAGAAATCACACTTTGAAAGCATTATCTAATTATGTATGGAAAGGAAAATATTAATTACAAGGAGAATTTGCTCAAATGCAGCGAATTTCAACCTAACTTTGTCTATAGGACAATACAAACATTTCTGATATTTGCTACTCGGTATACCAAGATAAATTAATGATCTTTAGGTTCTTTCACTTTTTACTTAATTGAGCTAATCTTCATTAAATATGTCTTAAAGGATAATTAGGAATGAATATAAACCAAGAAAATATAGAATCCAAGAATTCCTCAAGTTATTTTACCATTAAACAGATACAGAAATGCATTATTGTTTTTCACATTTCTTATAAAACCTTTTCTAAATAAAGGATATTTGAGATATACAGATAATGCAGATAAGGCTAAAATCCTCCTTGACCACCACTCTCAGGTTTTACTTCCTTCCACAGAATTAGATACTATTATCAGATACGTATGCTACCAGACCTCCTACCAGAGTAAAGGTTTTTACTTAACAAATTATATGGTATAGTCTTATTTCCCCTGATATAGTCAATTTTTAAAGTTTGTGACTGAGCACATTTCATTATTTTTGACACTGTGAAGCACAAAGACCAAACATATGTCCCCCTTTCAACAGCTGCAAAGAATCATATGTGCATATTATGACTATCACCTTCATTTTAATTTTCTACTTACATTCTTCTCTTATCTCGATTGCAAAATCTCTCACTATCATTATTTTAAATTCTTATCTCTAAAGAATTATATATCATTTTTTGGAATGTAGCTAGTACTATGTAACATAGTAGTTTCTATCGTCAACCACACTTCTTCATTTTTTCCTGCATCCATACCTTTGGTTGTGTGACTTTGGAGTTCCTCCCCTTAACTTTGGGTGCAGCCATGTGTAATTGCTTTGTCCAATTGATTGAGAGATATAAAGTGTTCAAGTTCAGAGCCCAGGCCTTAATAGATTTTATCCATTTTGACAGGCATTCTTGGGATTCTGTCATTGCTATTGGAAGAATATTCCTGGATAATATGATCCAAGGTGAATGGGAAACACATACAAAAGACTCAAAGAACTAGAGTATGAAAGAAAGCCTCTTTAGCTGTTGTAGCCCAAATAAGTGGAACCAGAGACATGTAACAGAGCCCAGCTGACACACCAACACCTAGCTAAATAAGATCCTTTTGTTATCTCCCATGGGAGTGAATAAATTGTTAAATGTCATTGACATTTTTTGTTTCCCTTTTTTTGAAAATGTTTTAGTTTCTTTGTTACACAGCATTATTGCAGCAATAGCTAACTGATGTTTGTACTGTGTGTGTGTGTGTGTTTTCTCCTAAATTTGCATGCTGTTGAATTCTGTTGTCCAGTTATGTCTCACCCAGCTCAAAAGGGCTGAAATACTAATAAACATTAAGCTATTAGTGAATGGATTTTACTTGTTACAGATGAGAAATCCAATGACCTTGTTTCAAGCCTTAGCTCCAGAGCCTATCATTCACAAGATGTTGTGACTTTAAGTGATAGTTTACCATGCTGAACTTCAGTTTTATCGTCCAAATGCAGTGGATACTTGAATATTTGGCCTCACGCGCAACCTCAGGATCCTCAATAGAGTCATAGGGTATAATCAATTAATGATATTTGCCATTACTACATGGTTGAAAGAAAAAAGTGGGTTATCTGCTAGGTATTTGCCTTCCCTCTAAATATCCCTCAACCATCACCTATTTACTTATTCAGTTTTATGGCTAACAACACATAACTCCCATACCCCATATTACTTAAATGAAAATTTCTATAAAAATCAAACATTATAAAGAACCAAGGTCAGTAACATTTATACAAGCACCTGATTTAGAACCCTAGTCTCATGGTACGGTCCATAAAGATCATTTCATCTATCACTCTTATTTAACAAGTGAGATACTGAGAATGCAAAGGTTAAGTAGTTATTCCATGGTGACAAATTTATCTAGTAGCAAAAATCAAATAGGAATCTCCTCCTTACCCCTAGTCCAACACTCTAACCAGGAGGCTTCTCTAAATCTCTTCTGGCCTAAAAGTCATTTCCATGATTTTACTAACTACTGCTTTGTGGAGCCTTGGTCTTAATTTATAGCCCTTTACAACAGAGTAATGGCTTTTAAAAAAGAAGGATTTTACACATCTGGGAAATAAACTCACAGTTAACCAATAAATCCATATTTTCTACATTACTGAATACGAAAAAGCAAAGACTAGAAAAAGTTAAAGTATCTTCCAATGTTTTAATTAAAAGTCTAAGTATCTGATCATCTTTTTTGTTTTAACTAAGCCTCTCATTAAAGATTATGTAAACCTTACTTCTAATGTAACTCTTGACGTGAGTTTCTAGAGAAAGAGGCTATAAAAGAATTCCGTATGAGCTTAAATTTATGATTCCTCCATGAGGAAGAAAATAGATTCTGAAGTGTGCTTTCAAAGGTGTGGGATAGGTGAGCCTCTTAGAATTACTCTAACTCCAAAATAATTACAAAGAAAAACAAATTGTACAGGTTTCTGAACTTGGTTAATTGAAGAATTGGGTGTATGTCTGCACTTGAGCCAATGCTGATTTAATGTGAGAAATAAATACATTGTTAAGGGGATGTGGAGATAAACCCCAGGGAAGGTTAAACAATGTTAACAGCCACTGTCTGGTGGCTTCACTGACTTCAAGATACAGAAAGATAATTTGAACAGAGAAGATACAGAATTATATGCGGCATCTGATTCAGGGAGGTAATGATGCATCCAAGAAGGGGGTCAGAACAAAACTGTAAGCCAGCTAATGCACTTAAGAAAATGTGTTTTCTGGTGTTAGACTTCCAAAAGTGTTTTGACTTGCCATCTAGAGTTTTCTGATTATATTTGTATCAGGCCACTGTTTTCTGATTAATTCTAACAATTTATATCCCTCCTTGCAAAATCTGCGCTTGGGCACAAGTGAGTGTATGCATGCGGGCAGAAGCATATGCCGCACAAATGGGTACCAATTTCTCCTTATCCTGCTACTTCTGCAATGCACCATTTCTACGGATATGATACTAACTGCATAGATCTGATGTTCAAAAAGTGCATTCTTTTGCTCCATGGCCACCATCTGGCACTACCACCAAAGCCAGCTATCCTATAGATTTATTCTTCATAGCCTAGGCATCTAGATTTGAAAGAAAGATTTACAATAATTTAGAGCCAATACTGGGAAAGCAGTGTAAGTGGAATCCAACAGGCCTTTTTAAAATACCCAGTATTTACCTAATGCTGTGTTGGGTGCTGGAAATAGAAAGATGAATAAGGCACAATACTTAACCTCAAAGAGTTCACAGTCATGGGCTGTCCTGATGGTGTGTCAATAGGGTTTATTTGATATACGAAGAGTGGAAAGCCATTAAATTAATAGTTAAAGGGGTTCCTAAGGTAGGGTAAAGCAAAATATTCGTCTTCCTTGGCGTTTATTGACAGGTAGAAGTAGTAGTCAGTGTATAGTAACCATCTACCCCTTACAGCTAGTCCTATAAAGGATTTGAGGCTGTTACACATATAATTGACCCATAAAATTGCACTCTTATTTTTCCTGCCTTGTCAGTCATGAAGAAAGTAGATTATCCCCACCCTAACTTGTTCTGGAGATACCTCTTAACTTGATCTTCTGTAATTGCTCTTCTTAAATATATTTTAACTCACAATTTTAAAAATTATAAAATATTTATTATGAAAAGTTCAGACTATAAAGAGGAAAATATTTTTTAAGAATCCTAATTCCAAAACTCAAACAAAGAAAATAATGACACATGCCCATCATTTGGTCATGCATTTATAATTTCAACAAATATTACTAAAGGCCTACTATGTGCTCTACTTGATGGCCTTCTGGATTTCATCCTTGCATAAATATGCATTTAACAAGTAACTTTCACAAAACTGGGATCATGTTGTATTCTGTTATATAAGCTTGAAAATATATGTGGTAAATATTTTCATGTAGCATTAAACATTGTTACACTTATCCAAATATTCACGGTCTTAATGTCAGCACAACCCCTTCACAGCATACTGGCCACAAGGAATGGCTATACCTATAGGCACTGCTTTCAGTGTTAAACATTGATAATGACCAAAGCAAAAAACACCTTCCTGAAATTAGGTGGGAGCTTCTTGAGAACAAGGACAATGTATCACATTTTCTTTTGTCTACTGTAATATATAAGATTAAGTATGTAAAAATTGATAAATCTCTGAATTACTACCAGTTTGTCATTTTATTTAACCTTCTAGGAGTACTTCAAAGTACTTGTATTATCTTATCTCTATCATGTATTTTTATCACAAATAACATTGCTTTAGTACACTCTTACCAATTAATCTGTTTAGGGGCGCCTGGGTGGCTCAGTCGTTAAGCGTCTGCCTTCGGCAGGGTCCTGAGGTTGAGCCCCGCATCGGGCTCCCTGCTCAGAGGGAAGCCTGCTTCTCCCTCTCCCACTCCCCCTGCTTGTGTTCCCTCTCTCGCTATGTCTCTATCAAATCAAATAAATAAATAAAATCTTAAAAAAAAACAATCTGTTTAGTTTTTCTTTTTATCTATCCCCAGACAAGACAGCACGCTCCCCATTCCCACTGGGTCTCTTTATTATACAAGTAAGATACCCTCTTCTAAATGCACTTTCCCACCATATTATAATCATCTGTTTACCTGTCTGCACTATCCAGCCCTGACTAGATTATAAACTCCACCGAGGCAGGGGCCACATTCATATAGATTATCACTGCACCATTAATGTCTGTAATTAAGTGTGTAATAATTAGTTGAGAGAAAGGTGAAAAGTTGAAATGTTCTGGATCATCATGGTAGTAGTTGGGCTAGAAAGCTCATGTGGAAAGTGCCAGAAGTTTACAAAACATCTGAATGTATGATGATCATCCTGTCCATAGGGATCTATCTACATGGAGACATACCCCCAACGACTTTCTTCCCCACGTCTACCTCCAGTACTCCAACCAACCACATTTGGGGAACTGGTTGGTTCTTCCCCTAAAAGGAGGCCTGTCCTTGAAACGATTTTAAAAAACTTTTTGGGGTTTCTTTTTCTAGATTCCTGACTCATACAGTAATCTCTCACTCCTGATCTACTGTCTGCTTTGAAGGAAGAGAGGCACACAGACAAGTGTTCTGAACACTGGTTTCTGGCTACGTCCTCATGTTCTATAGCTGTGCGCTCTCTCACTCCGACTGTTTTCCCACTCAGCTTGGAAAATAGGAGTGATGTGAGGAAGGGAGGACGTGGTATCATTAAGCCCTACATGTGAATCTTGACCTTACCATTATTGAGGATAGAAGACACGTTTATCACAACTTTCCTGACCCTAACATCATCAACTATCAGAAGAGGCATTTTCCACAGGTTGCTGTGAACATGAGAATAGATCATATGTGTCTGATACATACCAGGAGTCCAGAAATATTAATCCACTTTCTATGCCATGATGACCAACAGCACCCAGGGCTACTTCCAGTCCTGCCCGATTTGCCCTCGCGGTTATTATTCAGAGCTTTGGTCTTAGCGCATTCTCGGTGAATCTCTAACTCACCACTGCCCACACTTCCGCCTCAACCATAACCTCTGCACGACTGATTCACTATATCCATGGGACAGGTTAGAAAAATTACCTTAAAAATGTGAGCAAACTAAATACAAAAGCTTAATACCCCAAAGAAACAAATCTGGTTTATTTTCCAGAGTGATTATACAGACCTCATGCTTACCTTCTAAATCAAATCCATCAACAATTTTTAAACAGGTTCCTATGAATGTTGTAACTTTGTATTAGAGCCCTTGTTCTATTTTGTAACAGTGAAGACCATGATTAATGCCGTCTTAAAAAGTTCAATTACAGTTTTATTGTTTCTGTCAATTTTATATTACTAGTACATAATGTTTTTTAGCAGCTTATCCACTTTTAAATGTGCAGTTCACTAGTGTTACATCTATTCAGACAGATATTCAGAATCAGATCTTTTCATGGTCTCAGAGGTTAATATACGTAACATACTGATTTTGGTTGTCTTTGCGTTTTCTCTAAGACTAAGGAACATATAAGAGTGAAGTTTTTTCTGATAATTTTAAAGTCAAATTAAATGTTAACAGTGGGAATCTAAAGGCAGTGCTAATTGTCATTAAAATTCCAATTCCCTTATTAAACATATCTTGAGTTCATAAAATATACATTTTCAAAAGGAAAATGTTTTCTCTAAGACTAAGGAACATATAAGAGTGAAGTTTTTTCTGATAATTTTAAATTCAAATTAAATGTTAACAGTGGGAATCTAAAGGCAGTGCTAATTGTCATTAAAATTCCAGTTCCCTTATTTTTTTTTTTTTTTTTTAAAGATTTTATTTATTTATTTGAGAGAGAGTGAGAGAGAGAAAGAGCACAAGAGTGGGGAGCAGGAGAGGGAGAAGCAGACTCCCTGCCGAGCAGGGAGCCCGATGCGGGACTCGATCCGGGACTCCAGGATCATGACCTGAGCCGAAGGCAGTCGCTTAACCAACTGAGCCACCCAGGCGCCCCAGTTCCCTTATTAAACATATCTTGAGTTCATAAAATATACATTTTCAAAAGGAAAATGTTTTCTCTAAGACTCCTAAATGTTACCTGTCTTTGTTTTTTTAAGTAACGTAAAGATAGGACTTTAAAGACTGAAAAAGCACTCCATCTTTTTTTTATTTTTTCAAGTTTTTATTTAAATTCTAGTTCACATATATGGTAAAACTGGTCTCAGGTGTAGAATTTAGTGATTCATCACTTACATTTAACACCCAAACACAGCATCTTTTAAAATTTTCTGAAAGGGTAAGCCTTCTTTGGGTGATACAGCTAATTAAAGAATAAACATATGTAGGTAAATATGGATATGGACAGATATAGAAAAATAACACCAATACCTATATATCATTTCAACTCATATATAATGATTATAGCTATCTGGGGGAGAAGCAATAGGCCAGTCTACCAGCAAACATCCTTGCTTCCTGATGCATGCAGATTCCGTTAATCTTTGTATGCTTAATCACCTCTTCATTCTTCACCTCACTCTTGGTGTCCTTTAGAAATCCTTTCCAATCCTCCCCCATAACCCCTACCCCCAAAGATTGACCTCAGGGTAGAGCTAATTAACATGCTCTGCCCTTCATTACTGGAAAACTTGTTTCCATATTTGTTTTTTTTGTGTTTGCTCCTTATTTGTTTCCTCTAATGCTATAATTATGAAGCCAGTCCACTCAGCAAAGCAAGTGTTTGTAGTTTACACAACGAAGCTTGGGCTGAGCCCTTTTATCTACCTGACTATATTCTCCTGGGGAGATTCTTAGCCACCTTCACTCTTGTGCTTAAAATTAGGCAAATATTCCAGTTTTGTTTTCTCTCGCTTTATTTTTTGTCTTTTTTCTTCTCCCCTACTTTGTCTCATGTGCAGTTTCCTAATGAATTAGTTTAATTCCTTCATCTTAGCTAACCTTCATGCTTTTCCTCCTCCTGCATAATGGATTTCTCTAATCAATGTATCTCCCTCAACAGCATGATCAAATCTGACAGCCTTTTTCAAATCTTCCACTCAGTTACTTAAATTTATTCCCTCACCAAGAGTTTATGAGAGTGCATGCTTTTCTGTATACTGCATAACAATGTAAATTCAAACTTTTTTAAATTTTTGCAAATCTGATAATAGTATTTCATAGTTTGATGTAAAACTTCTTTAATTACCAAGGTTTATGTTTTCACATCTTTTTGTATATTTTTAGGCACTTTTACTTCTCTCAATATTGTTTTCCATTCTTTGCCCACTTTTCTAAAACTTTGTTTCTTTTCCAAAGAATTCTTGAGCTTGTCATAAATATATAAAATCAGACCTTTGCAACTTTAAGAAAAACAGTATCTCAATGACAAATTTTGAGTGGTGATTTTTTTCCTGGAATGGAGAGTACTTTTTATAAATGTATACTTAGTTCTTCATTATAATAGGACTTTCTAAAATATCTCTTGATACTTTTTTTGTCCTGGTTTTATGGCCTTTTCTAACTTCTGGGATATTAAAAAATCTTATAATTATTTATCTTTGTCTCCATAATTATCTTATCTTTGTATCTAATATCTATTGTGCCTTACTCTTTGTTTTCCCTCTCTGAATTCCCTGCAATTATTTCCAGACTTCCCTTTGTGATTAAGTTAGTGCTCAACTGTTTCTGTTCTGTCCCTTGATCTGTGTAAATTTTTAATTAGTCCTGTTTGTATTGTTTGAATCATTTTCATAACTCTCTCATCTGCAATTTCAGCTAATTCTGTACATGCATCTACCCACCCCCCCCATACACATACAATCTTGAAGTCCTTGTTTTATTTAATTCATGTTCTCAGTAACTTAGTAATATGAGGTAGCCTCAAAAAGCTTCCTTCTTTGTTTATCTGGTTTTGTTTGAGCAATGTTTTCTAATGCTTTCCAGAACTGACCGTTCCTCTGTCTTTGGTTTGCCTTCTATCTTTTTCTAATCCGATTTTGCTTTGGTATGTCCATGTAGCTTTCATAGTCTTTCTGTGGTTTTTCTTTCCTTTTGCCAATTCTAAAATAACCACCAGCAATGTAGACAATTGAGTCCTAAACAGATAAAATTAGTATAATATGTGATAAAAGAAAAGTTTACTTATGATGTTTATGTTCACTATCAGAATTAACATACCAAAGAGAAATCTTCATTCCTACCATCAAGATTTGCTTGCTGTTCTTACTGAGATTCAGCCATTTTTCTTGAATGAATACTCCCAGGTTGCTCCAAGTCTTTAGTTAATTCCCAGAGTTTTGAAAAATTCAATCCTGATATACTTTTTTTTTTTCATTACTTTTGTGGAAGGGTGAATTTTTTGTTCAGAGGTCCTTACACTGCCACTTGCATGATGTCACTCACTTCTCTTAAGGCTTTGATAAGCCTTGAACCACAAGGGCGCTGTAGCCTGGATAATGGAGTGTATTCCTCTGAGAAATTCTCTATGCCTGGAGACAGGTTTGGAAGCATTTGATGAAGGTGCCCTTTTATCCCCTCAAGAGACCACGTAGCCCTAGAGTTCAGCACTTGGAGGGACTCTCAAGCTTGGAGGGGGGCACGTGATGCTACTGAATCCTTCTCCCTAGAAGACTACTAAGATTTTTTTCTTCTTATTCGTCTTCCGCTTGATTTCATCCTCCTGGAGCATCTCTAAAGGAATTTGAGCCAAGACCACTTGATCTCTGCTGCACTTCTGATGGTACTCAATGATCTTAAATATAAATCAAGATTTTATAGTATTATATGTGGAACATAAAAATAATATTTCTTTGGCTTCTGTAGAAGCTAAAAACCATGATATTTTGCTTAATATGATTTGTCTTTAAATTTATCCTAAGGATCTGGATTTTTTTTTTCTTTACTTGCATCTTAAGCTGGCCTACTTTCTCAGGCAAGGCTTATATTTATCCATGCTATCTCCATTTCCCCCTATGTTTTGACCTCTCAAGTAGACTACTTAGTAAAGATTCAACTATACCAGGAAATACCTTAGAGAGAGGGACAGTAAATAATATCTGCAAATAAGTCATTTTTATCTAAACAAACAATTCTAAGGAAGACTTTTTACTCTTACAAGATCACTTCCCTCTACATCAAATTTAGAAAGAGAACGCCTCTCAACCTAGATCATGCTCCCCAAACCAGAGGACCAAACCTAAATTTCAGAAATTCCAGGCAAACTATTAATCATCCAGTAGCGGATCAAAGAAGGAAAGCAACCTACTCTTTAATGCCATGTATATGGGGCTGTTCATATTAAATAATGTGACTTTTATTTATACCCACACTTTGTCTCTATCCATGCTTACATATTTATGAAAAACTGATAGCAAAAAGGACCTTCACTCAGCTCATTTTGACCTCAATAATCAAAGCATTATAGACAAGAAGACATGTAGACTTAAGGTATCACTTTGAAATACAGTCATCCTTAACACAGAGTTGCATTTATATTAGTAGCAATGACAACTGCAGTGACCCCTTGCAGGATGTCTTTGTGTATCTTGACTGTCACCACGCTGGTCTGGCTACCATCTTATTTGGTCAACTCAAGCAACCTCTAAATTGACTTAACTGAATCCACTCCCACCATTCTCCAGTTCACTCTCCAAAGGGTAGCCAGGGAGATCCTTTAAGAATACACACCTGATCATTCCACATTTCTGCTTAAAAACCTTCAGAAGAGCCTCACTGTTCCAGTACATGGATCTGGCAAGAATTTGAATCGGACACCCCAGCCTACCTCACCAGCTTGATTTTTAAGCCACTCTCTTTGTATTTTCTGACAACCAACCTCACATTATTTTTTTCCCATAGTATATGCTTATTTTTCCCACCTCAGAACACTGGAACATGCCCCTTCCTCTGCTTGGAGCTGCTTCCCTCTGTGTCTAATTAATTCTAACTCAACCTTCAGAGTTCATCTCAAGTGTCACTTCCTTAAGATAACCTTCACTACCTTCCTAATCCAAATCAGAACTTTGTCCTTCTCAGCAATACCACAGTTGTAAATAATTGATTGCACAATTTGGTGTTAGTGCCTATTTCCTCCAAAAGAATGTAAGTTCCACAGATGCTGGGACTTCACCTTGGTCATTACTGCATTCTTACTTCCCAGCACAGAGTACTTAGTAACTCTATGAATTAAATGTATAAATAAAACTCACGAGTAGGATTTATAAATGAAGTGAAAGCTGAAGAGTTCAAAAAGGTGTTCATATAGTTTCTCTTATTTCTCTACCTCCTCCCAAAAAAAGTTTTATAGTAAATAACAGTATTCCCATTTGACAGATGAGAAAACTGAGGGTAAACAAATTTCTTTCTTAGGTGAGACCAATAGTTCACTCTGCTCAGTTTTCCTCTGACAGTAACATTAAGAAACATTGTGTGGGGGTGCCTGGGTGGCTCAGTCTGTTGAGTGTCTGACTCTTGGTTTCAGCTCAGGTCATGATCTGAGTCATGGGACAGAGCCCCGCATTAGGCTCCATGCTCAGTGGGGGGTCTGGTTGAGATTCTTCCCCTCTCCCTCTCCCATCACTATCTTTCTCTAAAATAAATAAATCTAAAAAAAAAAATATTTTGTAAATAAATATCATTGTCTACCACCAAAGGTATATAATACAATTGGATAAACTTATTTTCCTTAGTATGATCTAGAATTGTCATCATTAGTCTAGACCCATCTTAAAATAAATCATATTTGCTTTAACTTATATAATTTCTTAGGACTTAGATTTAGTCCTACTGATTTACAATACAACTTCATTTATTCTAAAATGGTATCTTGTTTTTTTATGGCAAATAAATGTAATTAAAATCTCTTTAATTTTCAGTGTTTCTATGTTCAATGAATACCTCTACTAATTTAATAACATCAAATAGAAATTATGTATCCATAGTATGAATATCAGCATAGAAGCCAAAGTACTCCAGAAGAGAAATTAGGGTGGCTTTGTTATGGGGATATGTGTGTATTTGCATGTGTGTGTGTGTGTACAAATTTAATTCCCTTTTACAATCTAAATGTCATCTTTAAGCATTTACTCTACTTCCTCTTCTTGCCTAGTGAGTCTAACGCAATTTCTCCTTTGGTACTTTTATTAATATGCCTTAAGTAACAGTTTCAGTGTGTTCAATCATGAAATCCCTCTTCCAGTTTCCTCTAAAACTTATAAAATAGGCAACTCTGAGGCTTCAAATGCTTAAACCCTCAAAATAACATTTGACATTTAGAAAGTAGGTCAGGTGCCCTATCTCAGGTTTGACACACATATACTATTCATAAACAATTTTAGCCACTGGCACCACAAATGAACATTTAAATCTGTTTCTAATACTCCTTTTATGTTTTTCTACTTAAGGGAATAGAGCTTTACATAATACTGAGCATGAAATGAATTTTATAAGCCCAACCCATAGCCTTATTTCAATACTTTTAACAAACTCTTTTCTCTCAATTTTGTTGGCATTTTGGAAAGGAGAAAATAGAGATCAGAATTTGAGTCCTAGTTCTACTTTCTAATGATTGACTTGGGGCATATTAGTAATCTTCTTTGTGAGTTAATTTCCACATCAAAAAGAAGATAATAATTACACAAAGATGTCCAAGGGCCCAAATTACAATGATCATCACAATACACAAGACTTTTTTTTATTATGTTATGTTAATCACCATACATCATCAGTTTTTGATGCAGTGTTCCATAGTTATTTGCGCACAACACCCAGTGCTCCATACAGAACGTGCCCTCTTTAATACCCATCATCAGGCTAACCCATCCTCCCACCCCTCTCCCCTCTAGAAACCTCAGTTTGTTTTTCAGAGTCCATCATCTCTCATGGTTCATCTCCCCCTCTGATTTCCCCCCTTCATTCTTCCCCTCCTTTTTTTTTTAACATATAATGTATTATTTGTTTCAGAGGTACAGGTCTGTGATTCAACAGTCTTACACAATTCACAGCACTCACCATAGCACATACCCTCCCCAATGTCTATCACCCAGCCATCCCATCCCTCCCACCCCCCACCACTCCAGCAACCCTCAGTTTGTTTCCTGAGATTAAGAATTCCTCATATCAGTGAGGTCATATGATACATGTCTTTCTCTGATTGGACTTATTTCGCTCAGCATAATACCCTCCAGTTCTGTC
>NC_138382.1:45659103-45703557 GCF_054177405.1 Leptonychotes weddellii
TATTCCTAGGTATCTTATGGTTTGGGGTGCAATTGTAAATGGAATCGACTCCTTAATTTCTTTTTCTTCTGTCTTGGTATATAGGAATGCCATGGATTTCTGTGCATTGATTTTATATCCTGCCACTTTACTGAATTCCTGTATGAGTTCTAGCAGTTTTGGGGTGGAGTCTTTTGGGTTTTCCATATAAAGTATCATATCATCTGCAAAGAGTGAGAGTTTGACTTCTTCTTTGCTGATTCAGATGCCTTTTATTTCTTTTTGTTGTCTGACTGCTGTGGCTAGGAGTTCTAATACTATGTTGAATAGCAGTGGTGATGGCAGACATCCCTGCAGTGTTCCTGACCTTGGGGGAAAGCTCTCAGTTTTTGCCCATGAGAATGATATTCGTTGTGGGTTTCTCATAGATGGCTTTTATGATATTGAGGTATGTACCCTCGATCCCTATACTCTGAAGAGTTTTGATCAAGAAAGGATGCTGTACTTTGTCAAATGCTTTTTCTGCATCTATTGAGAGGATCATATGGTTCTTGTTCTTTCTTTTATTAATGTATTGTATCACATTGATTGACTTGTGGATGTTGAACCAACCTTGCAGCCCAGGGATAAATCCCACTTGGTCGTGGTGAATAATCCTTTTAATGTACTGTTGGATCCTATTGGCTAGTATTTTGGTGAGAATTTAACACACAAGTCTTTTTAAAGTTTCAAAACCAAGCTCTGAATTTATTGAACTATTGAAATGGTATAAATGGGCCTAAGTGACTTACCTATGTTGTTGTTGTTGTTGCTTACAAGCAACATGTGCAGTTTTCTCCCTCTCTTGCAGTATTTTCTCAGTCAAGTCAGTGCTATTCTTTGGGGTAGTTACTTTAATCTAGATCTGTAGTACTATTACTCTTCCTATAAACACTACCCTGTTGTTTTTTCAGGTAACTTTCTAAGATTGTCCATCTATTCCATTTATATTACAATCCCTGAATCACAAAATTCTTCTACTATTGCTTTGCCTTTCTAAAGTAATTGTATACTTTATGTAATAATTAAAACCTCTCATATTTTATGAGAGAGAATATATAGCTCTGTAAAAAATTGAGATCTATCTTGTACAGAGGTTAAGAAAAAAATGAAAAGTAAATTCCTTTCCAAAAAGATGTAGCAAAAATTATATGAACATAGTCATGTCATGTGAAAATAGTGACAGCTTCATGTCCTCTTTTATTTATTTACTTGTAGGTATTTATTTTTCTTTCATTATTGCACTGGCTAGTAACCACAGTAAAAAAATGAATAGAAGTGTTTGAAATGAGTATCTTTGTCTTGCTCTAACCTTATTTTGTACCCAGGAAGTCCAAATGAATCTGTAACTATTATAATAAAAAGGAATTTAGCAAAGCCACGAAATACAAAGTCAAAAGTATTGTATTTATACACCCACACAATAAAAACTTAGAAATTTTTAAATAATATTATTTACAGTAGCATCAGAAGATATCAGACACCTGGGAATAAATCTAACAAAAGATTTCAAAGACCTCTATACTAAAAATTATGAAACACTAATGAAAGAAATTACAGAAAAACTAGATAAGATATGCCAAGTTCCTTGATTTAAAGACTGAGAATCATTGAGATGTTCATCTTCTCAACATACAGACTAAATGCAATTCACTATCAAAACTTGAGCAGGCTATTTAAAAGAAATAGACAAAAAAAATTTTAAATGTACATGCAAATGAAAAAACCTGGAATAGCCAAAATACACTTTTTTTAAAAAGATTTTATTTACATATTTATTTGAGAGAAAGAGTGAGAGCAAGTGGGGAGATGGAGAGGGACAAGCAGACTCTGCATGGAGCACGGAGCCTGATGTGGGGCTTGATCCCAGGTCCCCAAGATCATGACCTGAGTGGAAATCAAGAGCCAGACACCCAACCAACTAAGCCATCCAGGCACCCTGCCAAAATACACTTTTAAGTGAGGAAAAATATTGGAGGATTTATAATACAAGGGAAATGGAAATGTATGCCCACAAAATACTTGTATATTAATTTACGTCCTTATTCACGATAGCCAAGAACTGAAAACACCACAAATATTCATCAAAAAAGGATGTGAATAAAACAGTATATCCATACATCCACACAATGAAATAGTTATTCACAATAAAAAGAATTACTATTGACTCATGCAACATGAACAAATCCCCCAAAACATTAGGTAATGGAAAAGCAGTCGGACTAAAAGTTCACATTGTATGATTCTAATGATATTAAATCTAAATATGGGAAACCTCATCTATTGTGAGTGTTTGGTTCACATACTCCCCTCTTATGCCAAAGAACAGGACACCTGTACCTCTTCTACAGGGGACAAATTTAGCAGTGGGGAGGACCATGATCCATATGACACACATGCTTACACAGAACAAAGAGGACACACTGAGTCCTGGAACAAATTGGGAGAACAAGCTACCGCTTATAGGTATAGATTGTATTTCTGTTTGGGTAAAATAATCCCAATGCAAGACATTTAAAGGGATCTCAAAAGGGGGGCCTGGATGGAGCAGTCAGTTGAGTGTCCGACTCTTGGTTTTGGCTCAGGTCATGATCTCAGGGTCGCAAGATTGAGCCCCGCACTGGACTCTATGCTCAGTGCATGTCTGCTTAAGTTTCTTTCTCCCTCTCTTCCTCTTCCCTTCTCCTCTTCTCTTTCTCTCTCAAATAAAATCTGAAAAAAATAAAAATTAAAATAAAGGGATCTCAAAAGAAATGTCAGAGTCCAAGCCCACATGCAAGGACTACACGCTGCCCCATCAGAGCTATGTCCCTCACAAACCCCTGATTTCCTAGGTTAAAGGTTAATAAAAAGCAGTATCTATCACTCAAGCTATAGGTCAATCCCCAGGAAAAACAGAGTCAAGGAAAATTAACCCATACCATATCATAACAATGAGAACGTCTGGATATGAAGATGAATCAGTTGCAAAAGAAATGGCATAGAAACTATGCAAACATACAAGACAGAGGGGAAATGCAATGAACAATAGAACAAAAAGCCTGAATAAAACAGAATTCAAGTGACTTTTGTATCACCCGCTATTTGCCTGGTACAAACAACCCCATGACACAGGTATTATTATTACAGATCAAAGAAAGAAGAATATTCTTGTGCCATAGAAAAAGGCTCCTATCCCAACTTCATCTTATAGAGGCGGTTCAAAAGAAACATAGTGAATCGAAAAGATCCTGAGAACTTTAATAAATACCCCTGAATTGGAAAAGTACAGGCTGAGAGAGTGGGGGGATAATACATAATTTGGTGTAGTTCTTCTCAGTATTTTTCAGTATTGTTTTATTTATTTAAAGGATATAAAGTCATTTTCTTTAAAAATACAAACAAAATTACTGCATTACCTTTTAATTATTGATCGAAATTTCTAATACGTAACTGAATAGGGTCACAATGTCATCATTTTCTAAAGGGCCCACTTGTATATATAATTTCATCCCAATTTTAAATCCTTTAAGTCAAGTGCCCTGGATTCATTCCTTGTTTTCCCTATTGATGCATCAAGAACAAAATTAACAAATAAATAAAATGTGGACAAAGCAATCGACGGTGCTGGTGAGAATGTCACTAAAATAATTCACCATGAGCTATAGGCTGAGTGAAGAGTGAAGGGCAGTAAAGCCAGAAAGGGGATGACTTCACCCAAACCCCTTCTGTATTGACTTTTCCATATCTTACCCAGCAATATGTTAAGTGGGAGTGAAGGGAGCAAGTGCAAGAGGCAAGTAGGATAGAAAATGTGATCTGAGAATTTTAGAGATTGGCATTTCAGGGAGAACAGCTCTGTGTGGTAAAAAGATCTTAAATCTTCAGAAACTAGCATGATAACAGGAAAGACAATTAAGGTCCAGAGGTAAATCCAATAGTGAGGGGAAAGCTTGAGGTTATAAAAATGCTATTCTCAGTGAATTGAGATTTCCAGAAGGCCCTTGGAAAAAATTGATGGGATCTGCAAGAGATGGCCACAACAGTAGGGAAGGAAAAAAGAATGAGGACAAGAATATGGGGCCTGTGTAAGTGTTGAAATTCATTTGATTGGTAGATCTTTAATGGAAGGCAGAGGCTATCAGAAGGATTAATTCAACCTGGAGCCCAGCACATGTACATGGTTAGTAAACATTAAAAGAGCAAATAAATTAAATATCAGCCTCAGGTTTGCAAATGAGAACTTGGTGTGAATTTTTTTTAAAGATTTGATTTATGTATTTATTTATGCATGTACGCACACGAGAGAGAGAGAGAGAAGGGGGAGGAGCAGACGGGAGGGATAAGCAAACTCCACAGTGAGCAGAGAGCCTGATGTGGGGCTCAATCTCATGACCCTGAGATCATGACCTAAGCCAAAAATCAAGTCGGAAGCTGAGTCATCCAGATGCCCCTGGTGTGAAGTTTTAATTTACTTTCCAGAGGCAGGCATGTGGCTGAAAGAGACCAAAGAGGCAAGAGTATACAGTGGGGAAAAGACAGTCTCTTCAATAAATGGTGTCAGGCAAACTGGACAGCTATATGCAGAAGAATGAAACCAGACCAATTTCTTACTTGACAAAAAAAGAATAAATAAATAAATTCAAAGTGGATTAAAGACCTAAATGTGAGACCTAAAATCACGAAAGTCCTAGAAGAAAACATAAGCAGTAACCTTAGACATTAGCCTTAGCAACATTTTTCTAGATATGTCTCCTGAGGCAAGGTAACTTGTTGGGACAACACCAAAATAAAAAGATTTTGAACAGCAAAAGAATGATCAACAAAATGAAAAGGCAACCTACTGAATGGGAGAAGGTATTTGTTAATGATATATCCAATAAGGGGTCAATATCCAAAATATATAAAGAACTTACCACCAAAACACACACAAAAACAAACAACAAAAAGAATAATAATCTGATCTAAAAATGGGCAGAGGACCTGAATAGACATTTTTCCAAAGACAACATATAGAAGGCCAACATGAAAAGATGCTCAACACCACTAATCAGGGAAATGCAAATCACAACCACAACGAGATATTATCTCATACCTGGCAGAATGAGTAGTATCAAAAAGACAAAAACAAATGAACGAACAAAGGTAACAAGTGTTGGTGAGGATGTGAGGATGCGGAGAAAAGGGAGCCCTCACGCTCTGTTGGTGGGAATACAAAATGGTGCGGCCACTGTGGAAAACAGTATGGAGGTTCCTTAAAAAAAATTAAAAAGAGAAATACCACATGATCCAATAATTCCACTACTGGGTATTTACCCAAAGAAAATGAAAACACCAATTCAAAAAGACATACTCACCCCTATGTTTATTGCAGCATTATGTATAAAAGTCAAGATAATGGAAACAACCCAAGCATCCATCCATAGATGATAGAGTATCTTGCTATTTGTGATAACATAGATGGAACTAGAGGATATTATACTAAGTCAGAGAAAGACAAATACCACATGATTTCACTTATATGTGGACTCTAAAAAACAAAAGGAAACAAAGAAACAAAAAAATAGGAACAGAATCACAAGTACAGAGAATGAATTGGTGGTGGCCGGAGGGATGGGGGTTGTGGGAGGGAAGGCAAAATAGGTGAATGGGATTAAGAGATAAGAACTTCTAGTTATAAAATAAATAGGTCATGGAGATGAAAAGTACCACATAGGGAATATAGTCAATATTATAATAATGTTGTATGGTGGCAGATAGAAACTACAAAAAAGTATTTTTTTAAAAGAAATAATTTCATTAATATATCCATTTCCCTCATTGTAAGTAATTTCAAAGATTAGATTAGGAAAAATGGCATTATTTAGTTAAATTATATAAATGTGTTTATGACTCTCGAAATCCATTGCCAAATTGAATAGGAATAATTCTTTGGAATGCAGCCACAAATGATAGTGATGAACAACTCTGCCAGTTTTTTTCCCCCAACCTCAAGAACTCTGAGTGTTGTGAATAGTGCTTTCACATTTGCTAATTAAGGATGAAAAGGTTATTTGCATTTTCTTTGATAACTAATAAAATGTACTATTCTTTCTCTCTCTCGGTATGTATTACTTGTATTCTAATACAGAACATAGCATGGCAATGGAATTAATGTGAATGTGATGTCAAAATGATCTGGCCTTGAAATCTATTTTGCCTGTTTTCCTGACTCCTCTCCTAAACTATATCTAAGTCCAAAAGAAGACTATTATCTTACCTATTTTTGAAATGTCCAGCATTTAGTCCAGTATCTATCACTATTAGGGAATCAATAAATGTTTGCTGCTTTGAGCTGTGTCCGCAGGGGATTTACCTAGTTTCTCTGTTTCACTTTTCTAGAAAGTGAAGCTAGCAATGGTAAGGAGTCTAAAAGGTGATATGGATAGGCCCTCAAGCTTTTCTGTTTACCTTCCCCTTTATTTTCATATGGATTATTACAACTGTAGGTTTTCCCCTTATTTCCGCTTTCTCTTCATATGGATTGTTTCCCAGTTCCCTTTGTATGAGATCTTCACATAATCCAGTTATCAAAACTCTGTCATTGACAAATATTTCATTTTTTATATGCTTGCTCAGTTGTACCTCTAGGTAACCTTTCAAATGCCAAAGAAAACTTCTATTTGGATGCTGATCGGTAAAATATTCAAACGGTAGACTGACTTGGACAGGATGGCTATTTTCACATTTAGTGGAAACGAGAACATGATCCAACTCCCCAGTTACCTCTTATTCTTTTCTTAAACCTCAGGGAAAAGGAGACAAATTAAACATACAAAATAAACATAACCCCTCTGTTCATGATGGGCCATTGTCATTGGTCTGGTGAAGGCTCTGTTCTTAGTTCATTTCCATTCCATTCATAGCAAACCTCTCCTCTACCTTCCTCCATGGATACCCATGTCAACTGATGTATAAAATGTGTCTTTGGGCATGTCATTTTGTAGTTTTCTTCATATAGTTCACTCAGATTGCTTCGTGTCTGTTCCCCAAAATATTTATCTTTCTGTTATATTGTGAATGGTATTTATCAATTATATAATTTAGGTAGTTGTTGCTGGAACTCAGGCCACTTATATTTTAATTATTTTTCCTTACTCAGACCCTTAAGTAAACTTTTCCATTACATCTAATAGTTTTGAGTGGTCTACTCAGGATTTTTTACTTATGCCATGATGGATCTATGAATAATTATTTTTTCTATTTGACAGTATTACCTTATTATTATTATATCAACAAAAATTTCTACAATCACAAAAAAATAGCAATTAAAATGTGTGCTATTAGCCATTGCTATTTCACTTTTTAATTTAAAACAGTGTATTTATTATTCTACTATAGAGTTTGAAGTAACTAATAGTTTAAAAATCTTTTCCTCGCTTTGTCTATTTTATTTTGTTTTGTTTGCTATTTGTGATAACATAGATGGAACTAGAGGATATTATACTAAGTCAGAGAAAGACAAATACCATATGATTTCACTTATATGTGGACTCTAAAAAAAAGGGAACAAAAACAAAAAAATAGCAACAGAATCACAAATACAATACACAAATCTCTTTTATATATTTATTTTTTAGAGAAAAAGTGCAAGCAGTGGTGGAGCGAGGGGCACAGAGAGGGAGGGAGAGAATCTCATGGAGGCTCCATGCTGAGCACAGAAGGGTGGCAGGGAGGGGGCTGGATCTCATGATCTTGAGATCCTGACCTGAGCTGAAATCAGGAGTCAGACACTTAACCGACTGAGCCACCCAGGGGTCCCGTAGCTTTGTCTATTTTAAAATATGTTTCTTAGGGATGCTTACTGAATTTTAGCCAACATCTTTATTGCTTCTTATATAATTATCATTTTCATTCAATTAATTATATATCAATCACAAATCCCATTTAATCTTTCTTTACATATTTTTCTATTACAGCGGGTGGGCTTATGATACAGTGATCAGTGACACATCTGTAAATTCCCTCAGATTTTTAAATGGAATATGAAAGAAGAGAAAATCAGCAGTCTATTCCAGCTTTCAAAAACACTACCATCCACTGAAACCAGAACCACAGAGAAGGGACTCCACAACAGGTCTGTGTCCAGCACATACTTAAGATGTTAACCAAATTATGTAGACAACTGTCTGGAAGATGGAACTTCAGTGAGATGGCAAGTGTCTCTATTAACTCCTGACAATTCTTTAAGAAGCTCTAATACTATCACCCTGTGATAGATTAATTGTAAATATGCAAGTACTTTAGGTGCCAACTAGATCACCTCTTACATGTGTAAGAGCAATTAAAAAAACATTTAGTCATTATTCATCACTAATTATAATAATTCATCAAATGTCTACTGTAAGTTCTGATAAAGAGTAAAGTACGGCTCTATGTTCCATGAATTATAACTGCACAACTAAGAGATGGGAATCTCACCAATTAGACATTAGACCAGGGAGAAAACTACTTTGAAATCCTGCAGTGTTGCTTGGCACTAGCTACCACTCTTAGTGACCTTAAAGAATACGTATGATGGGCCAGCAGCCGTGACCACCATTTGAATCTCTGTGACGTGCAAGATAGGATCATTACCTAACTTACTTAACTCTGAATACCATATATTTAAAATAGGTTTTTAAAAACTAGGAGTGTTTTTCTTAGATAGGTTTTTCTAATTTGGCCTAAGAAGTAGTTTTTCCTCCTCCTTGTATTCACATATTAAAACTAGTGCAGAATGACATTTACTCTCATGTATTTAAGGCCTCCAAATTAATGAAATTCATTTGTCCTTTGACAAAAATTTAGTATTAAACTTTTACAGAAGATGGAGTTTGGGGCGCCTGGGTGGCTCAGTTGGTTAAGCAACTGCCTTCGGCTCAGGTCATGATCCTGGAGTCCCGGGATCGAGTCCCGCATCGGGCTTCCTGCTCGGCGGGGAGTCTGCTTCTTCCTCTGACCCTCTTCCCTCTTGTGCTGTCTCTCATTCTCTCAAATAAATAAATAAAAATCTTAAAAAAAAAAAAAAGATGGGGTTTGTATAATTAAAACGACACTGAGTTGTTTTTAAATCTCCCTTTGGATAATGTTGTGCCCCAAATGTTGTGTTTCCAAATATGCAAATTGAGATTTCAGCTAGAATTTTATGACTCATATCACTATTTATCTCTAACAAGAGATGTTCAATTTCAAAAAGAGTGATTTTACATTTTTCCGATGAGTACACATGGCCAGCTGCAGCATGCCCCTACACCGGTTAGAAGTTTCAAATAAGTTAGCTGATGTTACCTGAAAAAAATATTAACATATATGCTTAGACAGGTTCCCTCAAATCCCAGACTATTCTTTTTCATTATTCCTGAATGCCAGAGAAATAGGAGTCTAAACCAGGAATTAGGGATTGTTCCCTGCTTTTAATTAGTGCTTTTATATTCCCTTGAGAGAAGAGATAGGTTAGTAAGCAGTTGGCCTTGCTACCACGCACCATGAATAATGCTGCGAGAAATACTATAAAAGACAGAATCGTGCTCATAGAACAGGGCTGCAGCAGTTGTTACTTGGCTTGTTTTCAGTGGGAACTTCATCTAGCCAAACTTGGATCCATCCCATCATCTTCATATCCACATCCAGCTTGAAGGATTCCTGTGTTCAGTGAGTGCTCTTTCCTGGGATCTAGTATTGAGGGGAAAGGATATGGGCATGGCTTTCTTCTGGATCCATCAAGCCACGCAAAAAGGACTTGGAGATGTCATGTGCTGCTTCTATTGCTGAAATCATTAGGCCTTGTTTTAAGTGTCCAGAACTTAGCTGTGTTTTTAGGTCATGAAGAAGCCAATCACTGCGGCTTGGAGCCAACAGAAAGTAAATGAACACATGTAAGTCCTTATTTTAATGGACAAGGACTTCTAGATGAAAATATATCATGAGAAAAGTGACACACAGGAAAACATCATGAATGTTCCTACGGCTGGTCAAGAACATCTGCGGAGGTGACCAATATCATCCACACCGTCATTGAATCTTGTATCCCTGAGCCACGAGTTCTCCTCCTCTTTCCATAGATGAAACATTTAGCTTAATACACAGCTCCAGCAGTTTGTCCCTAACAGTGTCATTAGCTGACCATCTAATAGAATCGACCTCTATGTGAGATTTATCTGAATTTCCCTATTATTAGAAGCATACTGACCCATGCAATTATTGATGCAGAGATTTGATCTTTGTCTCCAATTAGTTTACTTTCATGATGATAAAGTGGGATAATGAAATGTTCATAGAATAATCAAATAGAGAGCCCACAACCTATTTATATCCATAATTTAAATATCACAGTAAGGTAAGTATTAGTTTCCAAATGCTGCTATAACAAATACCACAAACTTAGTGACTTTAAACAACATAATTTTGCTGTCACAGTTCTGGAGTCAGACATCTAAAATGGGTCAGCAGGCCTGCATTCTTTCTGCCAGCTCTAGGGGAGAATGTTTCCTTGCCTTTTCCATGTGGGCGAGAGGTTTCCCACATTCCTTGGCTCCTGGTCCTTTCTTCACTCCAATGTTGGCTTCCATTGTCACAGCTCTCTCTAACGCTGATCTTCCTGCCCCCTTCCCATAAACATCCTTGAGATAATGCTAGGCCCACCTCAACAATCCATCGTCATCTTCCCTTCTCAAAATCCCTCACATTACCACATCTGAAGAGTCACTTTTGTTCTGTAAAGTAATACACTCACAGAGTCCTAGAGTTAGGATGTGGGTATCTTTGCGGGCCATTGCTCTGCCTACTATAGGAAGCAATACCTTCCTCTCATTATATTTCCAGAAATACTGTCAAGAACGTTATCATGTTTTTCCCAAATGAGGAAACTGAAATCTAACAACATTGTACATGTCAGATCACATGTACAGGCTCATGTCTTTCACCACAGCACAAAGACAACAGGCTCACTGTCCCACCAGGCTCCCATGGCCATCCATCCCCTACTCCACATAAGCTTTCCATGCTTCCCAATTGCTAGCTAAAGTGTTTTCATTTTTAGCTTTAATAAATAATGCTGAAAATAATTGCATGTAGAACATTATCCCAATCAACAAGGAACCATGACATATATCTTTGTCAGTGCATACATTTTATTATTATGTTAATCACCATATATTACATTAGTTTTTGATGTAGTGTTCCATGATTCATTGTTTGCATATAACACCCAGTGCTCCATACAGAACGTGCCCTCTTTAATACCCATCACCAAGCTAACCCATCCTTCCACCCCCCTCCCCTCTAGAACCCTCAGTTTGTTTTTCAGAGTCCATCGTCTCTCATGGTTCGTCTCCCCCTCCAATTCCCCCCCTTCATTCTTCCCCTCCTGCTTTTTTTTTTTTAACATATAATGTATTATTTGTTTCAGAGGTACATATCTGTGATTCAACAGCCTTGCACACTTCACAGTGTTCACCATAGCACATACTCTCCCCAATGTCTATCACCCAGCCACCCCATCCCTCCCAACCCCCACCACTCCAGCAACCCTCAGTTTGTTTCCTGCGATTAAGAATTCCTCATATCAGTGAGGTCATATGATACAGGTCATACGTATGAATATACAGGTCATATGATACAGGTCATATGTATGAATATTATGCAGCCATCAAAAGGAATGAAATCTTGCCATTTGCGACGACGTGGATGGAACTGGAGGGTGTTATGCTGAGCGAAATAAGTCAATTTCACTTATTTATTTCGCTTATTTCACTTATTTCGCTCAGCATAACACCCTCCAGTTCCATCCATGTCGTCGCAAACGGCAAGATTTCTTTCCTTTTGATGGCTGCATAATATTCCATTGTATATATATACCACCTCTTCTTTATCCATTCATCTGTCGATGGACATCTTGGCTCTTTCCAGAGTTTGGCTATTGTGGACATTGCTGCTATAAACATCGGGGTGCACGTACCCCTTCGGATCCCTACATTTGTACCTTTGGGGTAAATACCCAATAGAATGCATACATTTCTATTAATTCTATAGATGTAGATACATAATGATGTGTTCAGGACAATCTATCTCAATTTTAAATGGAAATTTCTCATTTCTCCCATTGATTTATTAGGAAATCCTCTAAAAATCTATCCTAGTTTATTTCTTGGCAAACTGCAGTCTAAACTATTCTCCATGAAGAACGGTTAGGATTTAGGCCAAAATATTCTGCAAATACCCAAGGTGAAAAAAAATCTGACTTTATAGTCAAGAACCAATTAATGAGCAAATTGTACAAATTTTAAAATGCCATCATTTAGCTGATAGTCTAAAAGAATCCATATCAAAATTTTATTGTGGTGATTAGGTCAAAAGATGATTAGGTTCTCACGATATATATAACATCATTGCATTTGGTTCACCAGAGATTTGTTTAAGTCACCCATCCCCTCCCTTTCAACCTGTTTCTTACTTTTTAAAGAGCTGGATATACTCCACTGTTATCTGAGGCCTCTATCAGGTCTATGTGGAAAGCAGAACCACACTACAGATTTTAATTCTGCAGAGTTTTCAGAAAAGCTGAAAACATGGGAAGATCAAGTATCCAGAGATAAATCATCTGTGAGAAGTTGCTGTTACCTTTGAAAGTAGGGGTACATAGAGAAGAAGAGAAGATATCAGAATCCAGAAGCCAGGGTCATCAGGAGGGAGCTGTGATCCCAGTGAAGGAGCTGTCCGAGAGACCACCAGATAAGCCATGTGGAAGGGGCCACCAGCTGGGAGCTGGAACTCAGGAGGAAGAACGACAGGCGGGAGTTGGATCTATGGTGTGGGCTTCCAGAGGCGATGGAAACCATAGAGTAAAGAACTAGTGGCAAGATAGGGCTGTACAGAAAGAACTAGAATCATGGAGAAACAGCCACTGCTGAAGATTCCACCTAAAGTAGAGAGGTGAAGAATTAGCCTCGCTGTCCTTTACCCACTTCAATCTCCAGCCACTTAGGGTGAAAGAAAGTTGAATTCAATGGGCAATCGAACCTTAGCAACGTAGTTTTCAAGATCACTCCCTGCTCTAGAGAGAGAAACAGGGAGAGGGGGGAGGAGGAGAGAGGGGATAGAAAGTATGCCTGAAAATAAATAGTCACAGGTAAAATGGCTAGAACAATGGCCCAGAGAAAATAAAAGTAGGCATTAACCTTTAAGACAAATGTCTAATTTTAAATGTGATTTGCTCTACTGTTTACTTCTCACTGCTGAGTGGAAATCATTGCTGATCTGTTCTAATGTGCACCGGCAACAGGATTATTAATTCTTCTCAGTGTTGGATATAAACCTTTATCTGTTTGGAGAAGTATTTAGGCCCATTAATAAAAATTCAGTCAAGACACTTTCATGCCCTGGGGCAGTGGCCATTCCAGATTTGGCATATCTGTTAACCTCCTTATTTTAATATATAGATCTTAACATTATCCTCTTCTCAGTTCTAGTTACCTGAAAATATGTATATAATTATCATCCCCCAAATTAACAAGTATGCTCACATTTCCTATAACAGGGCTCATAACAATTATGAGGATTCAGGAGGCTGGTTTTATGCCTCCTTTTAATGAAGGAGAAACAAAGATCAGAGGTTTTAACTAACTTCATCCAAGTCAAACAACTAATAACAAGTAGCAGACCTAGAAATAAAATCCAATACTTAGGAAAGGAAGCACTTTGTTCTCTTGTCTAACCATTATGTTGGATACATAATTAACTCCAGTTACATCCTGGTAACTGCAAGATATGGAAGCTAGATCTTAAAAAAAAAAATAACAATGGTGGGTATGTGACTTAAATGACACTTTGAAGAGCTATTTACTATCAAACAATTTTGGCTTTTTGAGAAAACAGCGTGGTTTCTTTACAGATAGAAGATAGAAAGATAAGGAAAACTAATTTCAACAAATACTAAAATACTGCATTTGTGAATTCAATCTGAGAAACAAATGATTACTATGGAAAAAAAATCCTCTTTACAAAAGGAAAAGTGTTTGCCTTCTATTTAAGCAGAATCAAATGACATAGCACTTATTACCCTTTACTGGTCCTCTCCTTCCTTAGATTCCCACACTAATATCTTTAATTTTGCAAGGCACAGAATTTGTTAAATACCATTTGTGTTCCTCAGGTATCTTTGGTATATTTTTCTAGATGACTGCCGAAGACAGAAAATAAGTTGGACTGTTTTTGTTTCCCCAACGTTAATTTGATCTATTTTATCTTGCTTAGAAACACATTCTTTTATTCATGTGATTATTCTGTTTAAACCTAGAAAATTATGTGACAATTCAAAAAGCCAGTATTGTATTTAAATGTAACTATTATTTCTTGAGCATCCTCTCTCTCTTTGGTATTAGAATAAGGGTATCATTACCTGAATCACATAGCCTCATTTTTATAGTTACTATAAAACCAAAATAGTTGTATGGATATAGTGAAATACACACACACACACAGATACACATATATGTGTGCATACCTACATATATACATATGTATTTGTGCACATGTGTATCTTGTGGCTGGATGTACACTCTTATGTTTACAATGGACATAGAAGAGTAGAGACAGAAGGAGAGGTTAAAATGCTGGCAAAGTAGATCATCGCCTTGCAAACAGAAATGGGAAGAGCCTATTTATGTTTGTGCACCCCTGTGTGTATATATACAGTCCACAGAGTCTGTACTCTTTTGATCTATGATTTCTCATATTCACCTTCCCTGGGCTCCGAGATTGTAGGATCGGGGCACATGTGTGTAAGAAAGATTTTAGCAGTCACAGTGGCAGTTTGAAACTAGGAATTTATTACAGAGAATGAGAAGTGTTTACCTGAGACATTTTGACCCAGAGCATCAGGGAAAAAAATACAGAAAAATTCAAGGACAACTACACCTAGGACCAAATCACCAAGGTTTGGGGCAGAAATACAGCAACCTGGCTCCCCAGAGGTCTCTAATTGCTCACTCAGACAGAAACCACCGTGTCCTAGCCCAGAAAAAGAGCAACTACAGCTTTCCTCTCTTAACCTTTTGGCCCCAATTTCATTCTTCCTCCCTTTTGGTCTCTCTTTTGATGTCTGGAGAGAACTCATTTGTTTTCAGTGTGGTCTCACAAGAAATGCTGGATGCAGAGAAGTAGCTAGACAGGAAAAAAAGGAGTATCGTTGATGAACAAAGGAGCTTGCCTCCCATGGGGGTGGAGGGGTAGGTGGGAGGCAATGGTTTGAGGATGAGCAGTTGAAAACACCAAGGCTTTCCAACAATACATCGCTTCCAGGTTTCTAAATATAATATGGGAATCTTGCAGGTTAAATGAAAGGACCAATAGCAGTAACTATATAATTCTATGTTCTTGGTTTCTTTCCCCTCATGTTTTGTGATTTGTTTTATCTTTTTCTTATTTTCCTTCATTTTTAAATTAGGCGAGTGTCTTTTAATGTAAATTGAGTCAATTCATTTTGAAAGTAGTTCAGGCAATGGTTATAAATATGCTAACATAACTTAATACTATAGCTCCCATCAACCTCTACTGTCTTTGTTTTCAAACCAAAGATCCTCACCGGTAAGTTGTTTTTCTTTCATTAGTCTATTATGGGTTTTTTTCTCCTAATAATTATACTTAGAAAAATAAAAATATGCAGTTCTTTCTTATTCACCAAGTATGGGTCATATATAGGCATTTACATATCTTTCCAAACCTCACAACAACTCTGTGAGAGGCAGTTACTATTCCTGCTTAGTTTTATAACAAAATAATAAGAAAGGAATGGGCACTGTTGGGATCCATAAATAGTACATGTGAGGGAACTGAGGCTGTAAGGAATTCTACAAGGGACCTATCTGCCCAAATTCTCTGAGGGAATCCCACAACTCCAGTCAGTCAAGAATCACCCCTTTGAGACCTTCTGACCTGGGAATTTCCCTGCGAGGACATTTATGTGTGAAATTCTGCAAAGAAATGTGTGATCTTGCTTGTGGCAGCCTCACTTGTGGTGAATCAGCCCAAAGTATCTATCCACCAATAAATGGTCAAATAAATTATGGTTTATCTATGTATGGAATATTAAAAAGCTTATAATTAAATAGGCACATTTTACATGTTAAGGTGGAAAATCTCTCAGGTATATTAAGCCAAAAAAAAAAAAAAGCAAAGAATAGTGTACAGAGTGTGATCTCTTTGTTGTGATACTTTTCACAGTATATATAATATTTAACATGTTATTAACATTAAAGATTTTGTAATCTTTTCATAATATCTATCATTCTGTATGACATATAACTGATTATATATGTACATACACACACACACACACACACACTCACTCTTACAAAAGGATACCATAGACAAAAAAATCTGTAACAGATTTTGAGGGGAAGTAAAGTTGGAATAAAGTTTATTTTGGTTTTATAACTTTCTGTGTGATTTGAATTTTTGTCATACTTGTATATTATTTTTCTATTAAAGGAAGTTAAGATTTTTTCAGGGGTGTGGGATTATAGACAATTATTCATTCAATTAGTCATACTTCTCCACAGATCGAATATGCACAAAATAAATATTTTGAATTAAAGCTAACAATGAGATTCATGAAAATAAAGTATAACTTAAAAACTCTTAAGGAAAAAAACTTGATTATTTAAACACACACACACACAGGTCAGAAGCAAACAGGAGAAGGAAACACACAAGAGAACTTGATACAGTATTAAGATTATAAAATGCTGGGACAATATAGAGAATAGACAATATTTTAAGACATTTTCAATAGTATAGCTCAGAGTTGAAGGACTATGCTTTGTAACTGAAAGGTCCACAAGTGCCATGATCAGACAGAAAAGTGCATTAATAAAACATTCCAGAATACCAGCTATCTTTGTCTGGTTCAGGTTGTTGTAACAAAATACCACAGACTGTGTGGCTTATTAACAACAGATTGCCTTATGCAGATTGCCCTATGGTTGTCCCTCTACCCTTGGATTTTGGCTTAGATCCAGTAATTTCACAATCTTTGAAAGCCTCAATTTCTTCCGGGAGCTTTTGCTACTCTCTAGGCATTTACCTTCAGAGCTTCCTTTGCTCTCCTGTCTACCTTCCCGTGTAATATTTTTACACCGTATATCAACTTAGATATATAGACTGCCTCTCTGCCATTTAACTTCCCCCAAAATAATCACTTTCATAATAAAAATAATTAATGAGAATTAACCTTCGTACTAAAATACTTTATGAAGTAAAAAGAATCGGAGAACGTGATTAGTACCCGGTCAGAAGTCACCTTCCAAAAAAAGGAGCCAGGTATCCTGAACAGTCATTGACAGGTTCTGGGTAAGTCTCTGTAGGAAAGGCTGAGTGACAGCCAGGGACCATGAACACATTGTCCAATGAAACTTTGGAAACAGCAGAGTAATCTCAGGTCTAAAGCCTGGACCTGGAAACACTGTCCCCTGTGTGCGCTCTACCCCTTCCTGATAGTATAAGGAAATAAACACAGACGAATTATATGGACACAAACTAGACAAAAGTAGTCCTAGGATTCATAGAGGCCAGCTTCCTTAGTCTCAAGTATAAAAGCTCCTTCTTCCCAGAAGACAAAATGGTATAGAAATGATGAGTTTAATTTATAAACTCTGCAGGTTACTTGCTATGTGAGATCTCCATCATATTCTTCAGTAACTCTGAACTCTATTTTCTCATCTATAAAATTGTGTATGGGAGAATTTTCTGAATAAGACATAAAAAATAGCTAACATGTTCTATCCCTGGAAAATGGATTATCAACCTTTACTTATTCTCCAGTGTTTTCCTAACAATCTTTATGAGTTTGAAACACCAATCTGCTACCTTATTTCTTTACATTTAGCTTTATTTCCTTGACCCTGATATTCTTTAGGGATTCTTTCAAGGGTTTTCTCAACTAAGTACCTTGAATGTACATAATTATTGCTTGAATTGACTGTGTTGCAGCAGATTTTTAAAATATTGTGGCATAATGAATACATAATGTGGCATGAAATGGGCTAAAGACTCTGTTGAAACCATTAAGGGGTGGGATCTATACTTTAAAGGAAAAAAAAAAAAAGAAGAAAGAAAGAAATGTAAAGTTACCTAGAACCGTAAAGAGTTGAGGGGAACACCCACTCCATCTCTCTATCTAAACCATGTCTCTTTGTGCATCACCAAAATGTGGGCAGTTGAGAACATTATTTACCTCCCCAGAGAAAAGATGATGGATCTGAAGAACCAATATCAAAGATCGGATCTTTCAATACCAGATATTATCATAGAAGACTAACTAGCACAAGATTGATAATCACACATATAGTTGAGGATAGTTCCTCTTGATTGCAGAGGGGAAAACATTCCCAACTAGGTAGGACTCACTGAGTTTATCTACAATTAGCAAAGAAGAATATCACAAAGGTATAGTCCTTGTCACAAGTCAAGATAGACCAGTTATGCTGAAGTAAACAAACAACTCCCAAATCTGAACATAGAAAAACGTAAGTTCTTGCTCATGCTACAAGTCCAGTGAAGACTATTTGGGGGAGGGGATGGTTCTACCTTTTCCGTTTTTCAGGGATACCGGCTGACAAAGGTTCCATCAACCATTAGGTGATTTGCACATGTCTTTATCGTGTGTCATTTCCACTTACTTTATGTTGGCCAAAACAAATTACATGACCATGTCTAAATTAAAAAGGGACAGAGAAGTACAATCCTATTAAGTGGCTAGAAAAAAAGGTGAAGCAGGGTATTTGTGAGGGCCCTCTTCACTGCCATATGATGTCATAAAATTATAAATATAAAATAAATAGATGTACAAACTACTAGGGAGTAAAATCATATTACTTGTAAATAAAAAATAGAATTAAATAAGAAACTCTGGAAGAGAAGGGCATACTTCAAGAACTGCCCATGCAGGGGCACCTGGGTGGCTCAGTCGTTAAGCATCTGCCTTCTACTCAGGTCATGATCCCAGGGTCCTGGGATCCAGCCCCACACAGGGCTCCTTGCTCAGCAGGAAGCCTGCTTCTCCCTCTTCCACTCCCCCTGCTTGTGTTCCCTCTTTCGCTGTGTCTCCCTCTGTCAAATAAATAAATAAAATCTTAAAAAAAAAAAAAAAAGAATTGCACATGCAGTCATACTGATTCTATATATGGAAGCAAAAGAAAGAATTATCTGATGTCTTTGGATAATTATGAAATACGCCCTTTCACCAAATTTTTTGGGAAATACCTGCAGGTACTGAAGGCTGATTTTCAGAAAGAATTTTTGAACAGGATGTGGATAAAAATGAGTACTGACAGATCCATTTATCAAAGAGGTGGGTGAATAAGATCACGGAAAGCAATAACCGCAGCTGGTTAGAATTATCTAAGCATCGAAACATACACATTAACAACACACACACAGTAAAAAACAAACCCACAACCATGTTTCCAGAGCTCCAATTACATTACTAGGTTAGCGGAAGACTGAAAAGATAAAAACCACAAAATACAGCACTTCTCTTTCCCATGTAATTGAATCCACAGATATAGTGAACTATTCAAATTATGTGAAGAAATGATAATAGCTAGAAAAGTTTTACGATAATCAATAACACACACACACAGCATTAATGATTTAGTTCCTAAATTGATTTAGTTTCTAAATTTTTAAAATCATGCTTAATTCAGCAAAAGGTAAGGAGCTGAGTAAAACCTGGTGCCAACACCTTTTATACAATATTGCTTCGTACAATTCTTAGTAACACTGGGAATTTAAAATCCATCTTATTTGTTTAGGTAAAAGGTTAGTTACAGAGTTGAAAGGCAGGATGCGGCTCAAATGTTAGAATTTTCAAAAATAAATATATTTATATTTTTCTATCTACAACAGACATGCATATAATTTAAAAGTTAGAATACATCAGTGGACAAAACTGTCTGATATATGGCCAGCATTGTTCTTCTCCTTCTCCTATTTAAATCAGTAAAATGTATGGGAAATACTGTCAAGTGAAACAAGAAAGCAGACTTAAATGATGAAGAAAGGCACAGGCAGACATGACAACACTCAATCTATTTACATCCAACAAACAGCAAGGCATTCCAGCACATTAAGCAAAAATTCTGTTACAAATACTAGGAATAAAAGAGAAACATACTTGCAGTGACATTTTAATTCCTTGTTACTGTTATATGACCATTAAAAATAGATAGAAGATAGGAAATCAGAAATAGATACATTATGGGATTTGATTCCATTCGCATGTTTTCTCTTTGACTATTTTTCTTGCTTCAATTAGCGAGCTTAAGTTCACTGAGTGTTTTGTGCTGTAGCTGAACTTTCTCATGCACCATAGCTTAAGACTTAGCTACTAATGGTATCAGCACCCTTTTCATGTAAGGCAGAAATCTCTGAGGCCAAAATCTTTTAAAAATTATCTCAAAGAGGCGCCTGGGTGGCTTAGTCGGTTAAGCATCCTGCTCTTGATTTCCGCTCCGGTCTTATCTCATGGGTCTTGAGATAAAGAGCCCCGTGTCTGTCTCCTTGCTCAGCCGGGAGTCTGCTCAAGATTCTCTCCCTCTACCCCTCCCCCTACTAGGGCACACTCTTCCTCTCTAAAATAACTAAATCTTTAAAAATAAATAAATAAAAATAATCTCAAAATCCAAATGTATGTTCTTCGATATGCCCACTGAAATGATTTCAAGATTGTTTATTCAACATTCTACTCCTCTCCCTATTAATGCGTTAATTAACCAAGATCTCCTATTCGTTATTCTTTCCAATTTTTACAACTTGTTTACTACACTATTTGGTTATGATGCTGGACTGATTTCTTAGGAAAGATCTAAAAGCATGAAGATGTAGCTTTTTCTACTTCCAAGAAGATTACAAGTTCATTTTCAGGGTAACTAGTTAGAAAGCCAAAGGGCATTAATGCATTGATGCCCTATTGTCTTAAATAGCATTGTCGTTGTGTGATCTAAAAGCCAAAGACTGCATTTTATCTCAGTAAATTTGCTCTAGTCTAAGCCTGTTAGATTCAAACTCCTCATGTGTGGGGAAAAAAAGGCAACAAATGTACTGTAAATGAATGAATATAAACTAAGTCGTTGGAATTTATAATAAGAGATGAAATTAAGGACTTATTCTGCCTCTTAGCAGTGAAATGAGTTCTAGTCAATTGGATTATTTTTCAGTAAGTTTTACGAAAGTCTAAATCAGAAAACACAAATGAAACCAAATTAGAAATCATGTGCAAAATATAAATGCAAATTTACTTTGAGAGAGTAAACTAATGTTGAATTGATTGGGAACATGAGCATAGGGGATTGTGACTTTTAATTCCTTAAGTGTCATAAATTGAACAGTAATACATGTTTTTATTTCAGCAAAAATCTGTGTCTATGATGACTAGAAATTTTAGGGTACAACCATATCTTAACAATCATAAGGTCTAATTCTTCATTTTCCACATGGATAATAGCAGCCTGGAGAAGTGACCTCCTCTGAGGGACTGGAACCTGGGTGTTAGCATACGGTCCTTTTCTTTCCAGAGATCTACAGATCATTGTCATCCCTTATGAATGGGGACCATTCATAAAGCAATGGAGACAGGGCGTCAGTGTTGGGGGAAAAAAAAAAAAAAACAGTGGTACAGGAGTCCTAAAGTTCTGATCTGGAAAAGCAGAAAATAATTAAGGAAACGCCAAGCTGAGAGCACTCCCGTGAGAAAATGAGGAGGAAGAACTACATGGCATCCAGATCAGGACATGACAGGTTTAAAAGTCAGGAATTCATGAAAGAAAAGGCACACAGCATCTTCAGAAGCAAGAGCGGAATAGGGCAGAAGAGAGTGGCACCTGCCAAAGTGCAGCGTCTCACACAAAGTGCTTTGCAGCCGAAGGAAGCTGCAGGTGTCCCCTGATGGACGTGTGGTGTGCGGTGGTTGGGCCTGACGGCCAGACCCTAGAAAGCTGCGTGATGACGAGAGTCATTAAGGAGTTAGAAGTAACAGGATTATGTAATGATATTTACATGCAAGCAGGATTATTTTATGATTAGGAGCATCCAAATGAATAACAAATGTGCTCTCAGTGTTGGGAGTTTTCTGCCCTGCACGGTGGGAGTTTGAGACCAGGGCTGAGCAGGTGTGTGTGTGATACTGCAAGATTACTCCAAAGCACTCCAAGACCCAGGTTCTGCCAATGTCTAGTGATTTTACTGCTTTTGAATCCCGGCGGAGGTGGTGGGCGGAGAGCCAGGTTTTCTACTGGCCGACCAAGCTTCCTTCCTTCCTTAAAGAATATCAGTCACTTCAAGTCCCTGGAATTTGGATGTGGCTTTTACACATTCTTGTTTGTTTCTACATACAGACTCAGTTTGTTTCTGCTCTCAATTAACAGTGTCAGGAGGAGAGATACAAAAGAAATATACATCAAGCGGGATTCACACACACATGCAAACAAACAAAGCAGAAGCTCTACAGAGATGTAGAGACCCAAAGAATGAACACATACAGAGATAGAGACAGGCAGAAAGAGAGATATACATGCACAGGCATAACCATAAGACACAAACAGCCAGAAATATAGATATACTACACATACAGAGAGAAACATGGAAGAGATACAGTTTCAGAGAGAAACACAGGCATGCAGGCAGAGTAACGTGCAGAGACAGATATGCAGAGAGAGAGATCCAGGCAGCATATATGGAGAGACGAGTGGAAAGACACAACAGGAGATACATGCAGGGGGAGTCCCGCCGAAATCCAAACTTGTGTTCTTCTCAACAGTCCATAAAACTGTGCTTGCCAGGGCCTCAATCACGCCAGTCTTACCAGAACTGCCAGGGCTAACACCAGGAATAAGCTTTTATAAAAAAACAAACAAAAAAACAAAACAAAACAAAAAAACCCAGATATTTCTATTATGCACCTTTGGCGAGAAACATCTCGTATTAAATTTTCATCAATCGTAAAGTAATGCATATTACTAGATTTGATGCATATCAATCATTCCTTTTTTTTTTTTTAACTGAAAGAGCCTTACCAGTACACTAGAAATTTTTTTGTGGCTTTTCAATGTCTAGTGTGTCACTTGTCCCCAATTTTAGCAACTTTCTTGCCAAATTGATTTATAATTTTTAATTATTCTCTACTTTTGTATTCTCATTTATTTTAGCTTTCTAATATTTTGGGTTCTCTGGTTTCACCCTGTCCACTTTTATTATTTTTATTTATATGATTTTAAAATATTGTACTTTATTCATCTTAATTCTTGGGCTAGCTCTTTTTATTCTCGGCTGTTATTAAATTAATTGGAAATTTTTAAAAATCTTTCAACAATAGATAGAAAAAAATAAATTAATTGGAATGCCATTGATAGCAAGCAATGGAAAAGACAAGTCAAACTGGCTTAAACAATAAGAACACTTACAGACTCTCGTACCTGGAAGTCCATAGGTCATGTAGGTTGTAGGCTTTACTTAATTCAGTGGCTTTGATTCCATTCCCCTGTGATTCTTGGAGAGGCAGGAGGAAGTAGGAAACCTCTCTGTGTATTAGCTTCATCTTCAGGCTGGTAATCAGACGGCTACAGTGTTCCTAATATACCTACCGAGAGCCAGCAGGACAAAACTATCTTTAAGATTTTCCCTTAAGAATAATGAAAAGCTGGGCGCCTGGGTGGCTCAGTCGGTTAAGCGACTGCCTTCAGCTCAGGTCATGATCCTGGAGTCCCGGGATCGAGTCCTGCATCGGGCTCCCTGCTCAGCGGGGAGTCTGCTTCTCCCTCTGACCGTCCTCCCTCTCGTGCTCTCTGTCTCTCATTCTCTCGCAAATAAATAAATAAAATCTTTAAAAAAAAAAAAATAATGAAAAGTTTCCCAGAATCCCCTTTTCAAAATTCCCCTTACATTTCATTGGCCCAGATTTAGTCTTGTGCCCTTTCCTGAGCCTATCTCTGGCCAAGGAATGCCCTACACTTTTTTATCACACATTTGGGTTCTTAAACCAATCACGGGCTGGGGAAGGGGATTTTGTTAATTGACACAGACTAATTAGGGCTCACAGCTGAGTTGGGGCCAACCTCTAAAACCTCACTGTTTCTACAAGTCAGAAAAGGAGTAGATACCAGAAGGAAAATTGAGGCGTTAGCTTGGAAGGGGCATAGGTAACCAGCCAGCTCCTGGATGGGCAACCAATTATAGCCATTAACATCATCACCTTTATTTCTTGACAGGTCTTAACACAAATAAACATGACAGGTGTAAGATGCCTTACATCTGTGACAGTTCTACTGGCCATCCTCTGTTTTGTTTTGTCATTTTTTTAACTAGCAAATTGAGAGATTTGGTAAACTGTTAACCTTCTCTGTGAAATCTGCCCTGATTTTTAACCCCCAGAATTAATGACACTCTTTTATGATATTTCATTTATATTTTTGTCAGAGTGTTTATTGATTTACATTTATGCTACACCATGACCCCATGAGATGGGATGAGGCGTTCATTCTCAAAGCTTCATGATCTTTTATAGTCCTGAAATGTATTAAGTGCACAATTAACGTTTACTGAGTTGATTTAAATATCAAGCAATTGGAATGTTTATAGAGCATATTCACTGACATAAAAGAGACTGTGAGGGATGATTCCAGATGATGATAATTTTGAGAAAAACTCCATGAGGGCTACATCACTCTGCCTTAAACTACTTCGGGGAAATTGTCCATATTTTAACACCTTATAATAAAAGCCTACAAAAAAAAGCTCCTAAAGTATGAAAAGTATGGCATAGGGATTACCGTCAATAATACTGTAATAACATTGTACAGTGACAAATGTTAACTATACTTATCATGGTGAGCGTTGTATAATGTATAGAACTGTCCAATCACTATGTTGTACAACTAAATTTAATGTCATATTGTAGGTCAACTGTATACTTCAGTAACAAAATCTTTTTAAAATTTCTAAAATTAAGAAATAGCATTGAGATATAAGAATGATATGCTGATGAAAGAATATGTTGTTATAGTGCATTACACATCCTTAAGTCAATTTTGGATACTCAACAGAATGTCTCAGATACATTTTTTTAAAACTGTTCATTGAAACACCTAGGGAAAAAATTCAAAATATCAGTGGGTTCTGGCAATAGGCCATTAACTTATAAGCAAATGTCAAAAAATTATTTTTAAAATATTTATAATTCTATATACTTTGTATATGTAATATTACATTGTTTCCTATATATGTACAAAATATAAAGGGTAGGTTCAAAAACAACTTATGTATAAACAAAACCTGAGTATTATTACTTGCCTCTCACAATTATTAAATTAGAGTTTAAGACTGATTTTGTAAAACAGAAATTTTAAAGAATTCAGAGAAGTTTCAAACAATTCAAAGAGGATTAAAAATCAAACATAACCATCTTAGGATGGAGACTGTGAGTTGGCCAGCTCCATTTCTGTCCCACCATCCTCCTGCGGGACCTTCCTATAGAGAATCTTGAGAGCAAAGCCATGCATTTCCCAGACTCCTTCACAGCTAGGGTTTGGAGCAAAAATTAGTTCTCACCAACCAAGTGAAAGCACAGAACTTTTGGAAAGTAGAAGTGAAACCGAGGTTATCTCTGGCTTCTTTTTCTATTATTATTACCTATTTTTCTATTATCTAGTATTATTATTACTGCTATTAGCAAACAGGGTTGTGGAGACATTAGGCTTTCCTGCCTCAGCCTTCCCGCCTGGTCTCTGGCTCCCCAGGCAATGGAGTGATTGCAGCAGCTGGGGCAGAGGTAGACTCCGGATTCCAGCCTCCTACACTTTGGATATCAGTTTACGCACTATATTCTTAAACTCAGTATTTCCAAGCTGATTTCAAAGGCAGCATTTCATTTAATAGGTCAGTTCTTCAGAGTTCAGAAAATCATTCCTGGCATCTGCTTCAGTAGAAATTCTATAAATTTTATAACAAATGTCGACTTCCTTTCTACCTGGAACATTGACAGGATGTACCAACCAGAAACAAAAGTTCAAAGCAAAGCAAATGTGAAAAACGTGATAAAACAAGAATACGTGGAATCAGAAAATATTATATGAAATAACAGAAATAAGATGAAATATAAGAGTGATGGTCATAGATGAAATAGCTAAGCTGTTTCCTCCTTTTTAAATGAAATGCACTCCTATGCATCAAAATAACTTATAAATATTGACGAATATAAGAAACCTATTGCTGCGGCACCTGGGTGGCTCAGATGGTTAAGCGTCTGCCTTCGGCTCAGGTCATGATCCCAGGGTCCTGAGATGGAGCCCCACATTGGGCTCCTGGCTCAGCTGGGAGCCTGCTTCTCCCTCTCCCTCTGCCTCCTCGCCCCCCGCTCATGCTCTCTCTCTCTCTCTCTGTCTCAAATGAATAAATAAAATATTTTAAAAAAAAAGAAACCTATTGCTGTGATCCAAATGTCAAATGGAGAATGATAAGCAAAAATACACTCAATAAATTAAGAAGAGAAAAAAAGAGAAGCTTCTTTGCTTTCTTTCTTGCAATGATTGCTGCGTTGATATCAGAGAAAACAGAATTTGATTTAAAAAGCATTAAACAGAAAAATAATATTATATTCTCAATAAAAACACAAGTCATGAACATTTATGTCCACACAACATTGATTTTTTTTCACGTTTTGTGAAAATTCAATTCCTTAAAACTCTGCAATACCATGCCAAATAATTCAAAAGTTGTCATAAGATGAAGATTTTTGATGTACAAAAGTCAGGCTAATCTCTTTACACTTTTCCCTTGTTTGCACAAGCATCCCTAATTACTGACTCAACTTTTTGTTAATTTGAATGTTATTCAAAAAGAATGCAAAATGAAATCTCTAAACCTTGAAAAAATGGAGCATTTTAGGAAGTGGATGAATCTAACATTGATGATATTTAGACTGTATTATGTTTTGATATCTTACAAATGCTCTATGAGCAATTCTCATTGCTTTTATAATTAGTCAATAGTTAAAAAGAAAAATATTGGGAAACAACAATTTTCTGAATTCTAGCTCTTATTTTGGTCTTTATGTTTTTATATCTTTCCCGAAGTTTACGTAGTATTTTTATTACTTTTATATCAGAGAATTTAGGTTTTAAAGGCTACATAGGTTTCACATTTCACACATCGTTGCGCATCAATGGCATTAGCAAATTTTTTAACATTCTTTGAATAATTTCAATAATGCAGATTATATTTTTCTGTTTATTCTTATTGTCTTCAATGCTTAATTTATTCCAACTGATCTCAGAGGCCTTTAGGGCATTATTTCTATGCTTTTTTTTTTTCCCCCTCAGAAAAAGAAGGAGTCAGTGGTCTTTATAAATATTAATTTCAATCATATAATTCTGCACCTCCATTTCTTCTCCACCCTTTTAGTTACCGTTGTGTCAGGCTGAAAAGATGAAAAAATACATTTTATAAAATTAGATTCCCCATTGACTGTCCAAACAATTCAGATGGAATGTTTAGCATCTATCCCCTCTCCACATCCTAACCAGACAATCGTTTTTTGTAACATGGAGTTTATATTCTCTCAACAAGATCCCTGCTACTAACCCCAGTGTCCTGGGAGTCATTAAAACCTCTTGAAAAATTCAAGACTCTCCTTCTGGCATTTAGTAATTATCATACAAGGCAAGAATGCTCAGTTTCCCCTCTGTCAAGAACTGCTAGAGAACCACCAGGGTAAGAGAACAAAGAGCACAATGTAACAATTATTTAGATTCAAGTTTGTCTCACACTGTCTTGGCATTGAAAATTTTTCACTAATAATAGTAGTAAATGGGCTGTACTTTAGAGTTAGTTAATACTTATGTGTGGAATGGGGAGAACAGAAAATAGGCTAATCCCCGGAGGACTCTCACAGTAAAGAATGTTGCCTGTTTTAAGGCTGCAAATGTGTTGAGCCAAAAAGTCCCCAGGTGTTTGTCTTCCATCTGTTTTTTAAAAAAGCTTTTTTTAAACAACCCACACCTGTGTTAAGATGCCTTTTATTTATTTATTTATTTATTTATTTTTAAGATTTTATTTATTTGAGAGAGAGAGACACAGCGAGAGAGGGAACACCAGCAGGGGGAGTGGGAGAGGGAGAAGCAGGCTCCCCGCCGAGCAGGGAGCCCGATGTGGGCTCGATCCCAGGGCCCTGGGATCATGACCAGAGCCGAAGGCAGACGCTTAACGCCTGAGCCACCCAGGCACCCCCAAGATGCCTTTTAAATCAAAGCAAGAATTATCAGGTAAAATGTTTCAAGGAGTCTCTTTATTTCCTTAATTTCATGTTAGAAATCGGGTAGCTAAATAGGATTTAACTAATCTCCAAATCAAAATACTTGGGTGTTGTTCAAACCACCATCAGAATTCACATGGATTTAATCAACTGTGGTAACTGTAGAAATTATCATACGGGCAGATCCAACCTTCTGCCCCAGTTAGGAAGGGTCTGCGATTAGGAGGGGTTCTAATCCAATTCGGTGCTGATCAGATTCATTAACCTCACAGGGTTCAGAGACAAGAGGGGCACAGAATGCCTCTACCTGAGTGGGGTGGAGATTCATATCAAAGAATCCCAGGAATTTTAGGGATCAAGAAGAAAATACATTATACTGGAAAAACTGAGCAAAGAACATCGTACATATGGAGATACAAATGGTGCCTAAACATGAAAAAAATAGCATCTTCAACAAGTGAAGAAATGAATACAGAAACAATATTGTCTATTGAACCGGAAATAATTTAAAATTATAGAATAATATAAAATTATTTGTGGCAGCAAAATGGACAGATTCAAACTTTGCTACCAGGAGTGTAAGTTGGGAAAATAGTTCACCTTCCTCGTGGCATGTATCTCCTCAATAATTTTGTTTCTTCCCTTTCCTTTCTGCCCCCTTTGCCAGCATTCGATCTCAGTCATGGCTTCTCTGATGAATGGCTACCACTGCCTCCTCTCTACTCTCCCTCTTCCAGCCCTCTCCTCCCTCAAGTCTGTCCTGTACATTCCCCCCGAGTACTCTTTCTAAAACCCAAATCTGATCAGGTCGATCCCCTGCAGAAACCTGTTCAGAGGCCCCCCACTGTCTCCAAGCAAAAGCCAGTTTCCTTAGCATGACCTTCAAGGCCTTTCTGATCTGGCCACTGTCTGACCTTTCCCACCTTCTCCCACCAGACCACCTGGCTTCACCTCGAGGCTCCTGTCCCTACCGGCCACGTGGTCTTCGCCAAGTTGTGTAGAGTCTCCCTGTGCTTCAGCGTCCTCCCCTCTAACACAGGAACCATAATAGAACCAATGCACAGACTTGTGAATGTTGCATGTCTCCATATAACCAAACTGCTCATGGCGGTGCCTTGCACATCACTGGCCCTATAGTGATATTTCCTGTTATTATTTGCCTTTATTATTATTTTATGATCACCTTCCACAGGATTCTGTGAGTCAAACTTCTTGAGATGCTCTTCTGTCAGCCCTGCCTTTGCCATGCTCTTCCCCTTGACAGACTGGTACACAACACTCATTCTTCCTACTTTTTCCTGTAAATGTCTGGGAAGGCCTGAATTCATTTTTTCCCTGCCCCCACAGGACTTATATTCAAGTAAGGAAAGATAAATAAACAAGAGGTAAATATAGGGTACCTGGGTGGCTCAGTTGGTTAAGCGACTGCCTTCAGCTCAGGTCATGATCCCAGGGTCCTGGGATCGAGTCCCGCATCGGGCTCCCTGCTCTGCGGGGAGCCTGCTTCTCCCTCTCCCACTCCCCCTGCTTGTGTTCTCTCTCTCGCTGTGTCTCTCTCTGTCAAATAAATAAATAAAATCTTTAAAAAAAAAAAAGAGGTAAATATATACTTTATGTGTGGGGATAACAAGTACAATGGAGAAAAATAAGGTCTTCTTGGAATAATCACAACTCTGTTAAGGGCTTCTGTGCTCCAATAATGCTATGTTCATTGGATTTTTTGACTGATTATTTTGTCCTATTATTAGACTATGAGTTCCCATGTTTACTTAATTCCCTATCCCAGGGCATGCCATTTTGCCGAACACATGAAAGGTATGGGGTGTACTTAATAAAGACTTGTAAAATGTATAGATGAATGCATGCATAAAATAAGTATCTGAGTGAATATGTGTAATCCTTATCTCTGTCATTTATATTTCAGAATATAAAACCTTGTAATTACATTATCATTGCATAGACAGTAGAAATTTAAAATCACCTATTTGATGTATACGCCTCCCTCTGAAATGCCTGACTTGCAAATATCCAGTACAGAACTGTAACTGGGAACTTGACTGCATATCAAGGCTGAGAGATCCCCCTTTCTCACCATAATTGCAATACCCAGGAAGCTCTCTGCCAGCACTACAATGCCCTTGACCTTCCTTCCTCACACATGAAGAATTTTTTAAATCCCATTCCACACACTAGTTTTCACAGTCATTTCGAGAGATGGGAACAAGGTCTTCATTCAATCCAGGAGAATCCACCCAAATCCAATCCATACCTGGTCCTGAGATGCTACCCAGGATGAGCTTTTTCGAAAAACATGCTACACATGGTCACACTATTGTTTTTTATGTCTAATTTCGTTGCATTTAATATGAAATGGGCTTTCCCAAGCTCTCCTAGGTACATCACCGCCATTCACAATGAGCTCTCTGTGGAATAATCTCTTCCAACTGTCAGCCAATTTACGAAGGAGTATTTGGAATTCTGCCCATTCATAAATTGGGGTTTGTCTTCCTTACTACAAGACGAGACTTACTTCAAAACCTTCCTGCTGCATTCAGGCCTCTCTGCTATTCAATATTCAATTTATCTTCAGAGACCATCATGATGCCCAGAACAGAGCAGACACTTAAGAAATGTTCAACGAATGAGACAATAAATCCTACAGCACATTTAAAATTGAAATGAAATATCTCAAGACTAGGTCTGACTTTTTCATAATGTGAATAGTCGGGATTCCTTTGGTTACAAATGTCAGCGGTTCTCTTCAAACTAGTTTAGGCAAAAGGATAAATTTATTGTAAGGCTCAAGTAACCGTGGAAAGGAATGCAGTCATTTCTTAGGGATTCAAGGGCCACCAAGACTCTCCCTCTCTCACCCTCATTTCTCCCTCTTTGTTGGCTTCATCTCTCAGACTAACTTGCTTCACATTCCAGAGCACCTGCCTGTCAGCAAAGCAGGCTTGCCATCCTCCCCTTTCTTTTGTCCCTAAGAAAGGAATCTGTTTCACCCATCTTGGGGCATGTGCTTACCTCAAGATAAATCATGCTAATTGGCCCTAAATATTTCTAATTGTTTTTTCTCTCCTAATTCCCAAACCTTCATTTTCAATTGCCTACTTAGCAAGTAAATGAATAAAAACGAATAGATTAAAAGCAGTATGTTCAAACTCATTTCTCTTCCTACATTCCCCCTTCTGTATTCATTATCTATTAATAACACCATAAATTTAATAGTCTCCTGGGCACCTGGACTTGAAATCTGTCCCCTTGTCTCAAATTTAATTAGGTGCTAAGTCATTAGCTTTTGTTTCTACCAGGACTTTCTGTATCTCCTTCCTCATTTTTCTTCTCATTCCTGCCTCCCTAATTCAAGTGTACTTTACCTTCTTCCTGGACTAATGAAATAATGGCCTTCTAATTGAGCATCATACCCCCATTCTTTATTCTAATCTAGACTTCACACTGCTGTCACAACCCCACTTCTCAATAAAACTCAATACCCAATCTTTTCTGTATTCAGTCTCTCAGTGGATCCCAGTGGCTACTGAATGTAAAACAGTCTTGCCATCTTGACATTTAACATCCACAATCTGAAGCTGAACCTGCCAGTCTTGGAGAAGCTGCTCTCCTCCATACAGAACCCTTGCCCATATGCAATTTCTTCAATTTGAAATGCTGCCTCCTCCCCGCCCCAAATCAAACCTTCGTTCCACTTCTGAAAATCTTGTCTTTTTACGTTGGTAGCAAATGCCACATTGTTTGTGAAACTTTGCCCATTTCCATCGGATTATGAATTTTTCTTCCTGATGGTTCTTGTATTTTCATTCACGCTCTTCATTTGTACCCATCCTAATGGCGTTGGTTTATAGTCATGTGTATGCTTTAGTCACTTTAACATCTGTTTTACCTCTTTCCTTGGTTAAATGGCCTCCTTGAAAGCAGAGTATGGGCCTTTATCTTTGTAAATCCTTCTGCAAGAAGATGGCATCTTTCCTAAAAATATTTGTGTATTTCTGAAGTAAATTGAAGGACTTTAAGATTCTTTCCAGGTTTGCATGAAGGACACTAGATGTGCTTGGTATGCCCAGTCCCAGCTTTTATGAAGCTGTATAAAATCACTAATAATGACAGTAGCCCTGTGCACTAAATATAGGGAAGACCTGCAGAATTTCTACCCACTGCATTATTAGTGAGGACCTAATGAGTAACACTTTCCTAAACTCTCTCGGGACTATAGTATGTCAGATGCCACTACAGAAGGTGGGGGACACACTGGCTTTCCCACTGTCTGCATCTAATTTCAGGATTCATAGGTCTATATGGATCATAAAAGGGGCTGGTAGTCCCCAGCAGCATAAAACTGTCTTGTGAACTAAACCAAATCTGATAATTGTCTTTTTTTGGCCCCCTCGACCTCTTGGTCCCCTGACACTTTCTCTCTCCTCACATTTACTCAGAGATACCCTACATAAAAAGGGCCTAGAGCACGTAGCATTTTAAGATGTTTAACTGCATTTAAAAAAAGCATTGTATTATTAATTTATATATAAATTAAGAAATATATAAGAAATGAGCATATATATATATTTTTTTTAATTTATTTATTTGACAGAGAGATAGCACAAGTAGGCAGAGCGGCAGGCAGAGGGAGAGGGAGAAGCAGGCTCTCCGCTGAGCAGGGAGCCCGACGCAGGGCTCGATCCCAGGACCCTGGGATCGTGACCCGAGCCAAAGGCAGCCGCTTAACTGACTGAGCCACCCAGGCGCCCCTGAGCATATATTTTTAAGCCAGCATTCTACAGGGATGTGGGTACAGCAAGGTAGGCATTCTAATGGACTGCCAAGTGGGAATGTAAACTTGTTATAACCTTCCTAGACAGCAATTTGCAACATGGATCGAGAGATTTTGAAATGGCACACTTTTGGGCGCCTGAGTGGCTCAGTTGGTTAAGCGACTGCTTTGGGCTCAGGTCATGATCCTGGAGTCCCTGGATCGAGTCCCGCATCGGGCTCCCTGCTCGGCAGGGAGCCTGCTTCTCCCTCTGACCCTCCCCCCTCTCATGTGCTCTCTCTCTCTCATTCTGTCTCAAATAAATAAGTAAAATCTTAAAAAATAAATAAATAAATAAATAAATAAATAAAAATGGCACACTTTTGGACCTAGTAACTTGCCTTCTATGCATCATTCCTAAGAAACAGTCAGATATATGGGTGAAGATTTAAGGCCCCTCTCTCTGAGAGTACAAGGAGAAGATAAAGGAGAGAAGTTTGTAAAATGTACAGCTCCACGATGCACAGAAGGGAAGAGGAACCGAGGAGAGGGTAGGACAGAGGAGCTCAGATAATGCAATGCTTTGGAAGTCAGTGGAGGAGAAAGTTTTAAGAAATCATGGTGGTCAGACGTCAAACTCTGCAGTAGGGCAAAAAGGATGAAGACTCAATTCAGACCATTAAATTTAGTTATTAAATAAAATAGTAACTAATAAATTTCATTGTCAAGAGATTGTCAGTTTTCAGGACAGTTTCATTGAGTGCAAGTTCACAAGGGCTTTGGTGTAAGTTAGTGAGTGGTCAAGAGTAAGGGATATCTGATTGAAACTACACTCCTAAGTACCCGACAGTGAAGAATGTGACCAACAGACATTTAGGGGGACCTACTCTGGGAGGGGAGAGGGTAGTGAAAAACAAAGGTAAATGAAGTCCAACTCTCGTCCCCAAGGAGTTTACAGTCTGCTAAATCTCTTAGAAACTGGCCTCAGTAGGCACTGTTCATTAATCGGTGACCTCCTCAGTGTCAGATTTTCAGGTCCTCCATTTTCCCCTCCATGTGGAATACACTTATGAAACCCTCTTCAAGATTTTCTAGTGGTCTTCTAACTCATCGCTGTCGTGCTTGCAGAATTTCTATCCCAGCTCTTTTACTAATTGCTGTGGTTTGGGCCAAGCAAAAGGAAAAGTCCAGTGTTCTGGACATCCTGTGTTGCTATGACACCTTAAATTAACAAGCAAAGACTAGAAATCTATGGTTTCTTTCTCTAAGAAATCAGCCAATTAATCCCTCTGGTCCGAATTATTTACACTATGGTGAAAGTGAATTTAATGGCCCTGCCAATTCATGTGAGGTGATGTGACAGAGTCTGACATGAGGCTTATTTGCTTTTCTGAGAGGCAGCAGTGAGTACACAGGAGGCCAATCCCACTCTGCCCCCCAGGACTCCTACAATCAATGATTTGCATCTAAGAGATGATAGGATGATCTCTAAACTTGGGTCAATAAATCAAACGGATGCCACTGGCCTATTGGACAACCACACTCAGGGAGATACTCATTCAGGAGACCCCGTGGATGGTCAAGGTGTTAAACCCAAAATACTGTTGCAACTCACACATAAAAGAAATGGGAGCAGACATTATAGCTCCTCTGATGAAATCAGCTACTGTTGAAAAAAACTGGGGAGAGCATTTAACTGGGGGAAGGAAAAAGCATGCAAGGTTAAAACCAAGCTTCCTGGCTTCTTGGGGCTTGCGTCCTAAGGAGGAGAGGCCGGTGAGGCTAATCCTGATGAGCCGACAGCGATTGTGGGAAAGAATAATTCAGTGTTAATCATGATGTCTGTGCTTCCCTCCTCCTTTTCAGTGTTTTCAGGAGTGATTTCTTTGGCTATCTGGGCCATCTGTCTGCTGAGTCTTTGAGACCGGCCCTTGCACTCATTCTCTTCCTTCTATACTTGTTTTATTGTGAGAGAATAGTGGTATGTTTTATATAAAAGCTGATGGATTTCCTTAATTGCTGATTTTTTTTTTTTTTTAATCTGCAGAAGCTGGGAAGCAGACAGGCAGAGTTATCAGTTATTCCTTTGCCATTCGAGGTCTAATGTTACCATCACTAAAAAACACTTTCAAAGCAGAGTCCCGAATAAATAAGAGAACAAACTGGTGGTTGCCAGAGGGGAGTGGTGGGGGATGGGTGAAATAAGTGATGGGGATTAAGAAGTACACACTTCCAGGGGCACCTGAATGGCTCAGCTGGTTGAGCGTTGGACTCTTGATTTCAGCTCAGGTCATGATCTCCGGGTCCTGAGATGGAGCCCTTGATGGGCTCCGTGCTCACGATGGAGTCTGCTTGAGATTCTCTCTCTCCCCGTCCCTCTGCCCCTCTCCCCACTCTTGCTCACTCGCTCTCTCTAAATAAATAAATAATTAAATAAATAAAGTCTTTAAAAAAAGAAGGTACAAACTTCCAGTTATAAAATGAGTCAGGAGGATGAAAAGTACAGCAGAGGGAATATAGCCAATGGTATTGTAATAACTGTGTGGTGACAGATGGTGACTACACTTACCATGCTGACTATTCCATAATGTATATAAATGTTAAATCACTATGTTGTACCCCTGAAACTAATATAATATTGTATGTCAATTATACTTCAATTAAGGGTAAGAAAATGAAAAATAAAAGCAGGGTCCTCGCTGTTTCTGGTTGCTGTTGTCCCCACAGGTCTCAGGAAATAATTTTTGGACCCATTCTTCCCATACTTCCTTTTGTTCATTCCACCCTTCTTTTTTTCCTTCCCCCTCTCCTTCCTCTCTTTCTTCCACAAAAGTTTATCGAGCATGATGTGTTTAGAGTGCTAAATGCTGGAGATACAGGGATATCGAGAAAACTGTGTTACGTAGACTTAGGGGAGTCAAAGTCAGCTGGGGAAGAAGCCATTACACTTGTGATTCCCTGTTCAAAGTTGAGTGTCTCAAAAGGATGAGTAGATTAGGGTGTGAAACAGAGGTTGCTAATCAGGTCTGTGGATAAATGAAAGCCTTTCTTAAAGAAATGACATTTACACTGAGGCCTGAAAGATAAATGTGTCATATTTATACGTGATTTGAGTCAGGGCTAACACTTTTCCCGTATTACTTTATTAAGTCTCCTGGCACCTCCATTTCTGCCTTTTAGGGGAAAAAAAAAAAAAAAAAAGCCTATACACTTTATCATCTCATGTGCTTGTTAGAATTTAAGACTAAGGGCGGGGGGCGCCGGGAGGATTCGAGGATTTGGGAAGGATGCCACTAACAATGTTGTGTTGGGTTCTTTTAAGCAAATACATATTTAGTTTAAACTGAGTATCCAGAAGTTGCTTAAAAGATTTCATTGGTTCGTGAACTCTGAGGAATCCCTGTGAGAATAATATCAGAAAACTCACAATGGACCTGAACACAAATAACTGACCAGCAAGAGAATAAATTCAGGTAAACATAGGTTAACTTACCTTTTGGGAAAAAAAAATAATAATGTCAAATACTATACTGTACAAGTTCCTTATAGAAATAAATGGACTCCGAATTTTTAGGGAACCAATTTCAGAAAATCATTGGTGGCACATGGATTTGAGGCCTTTGTTCAACTAGGATCTCTGTGGGAAAAGGGTGGAGAACAAGCTCCAGGGGCCTGACAGTATCTCTACCAGGCAGCCCCAGAGGGTGATGGGGGTTGGGCTCATCGGCACAAAATGATGGATTAAGATTCACAGCATTCTCTAAGGAAGCAATTCCTTGTCTGTTTCCAAATTATGGCTCTGAACACCCAATTCCCTTTTTCATAATTAATTTCCCTACAAAAGTGGCATTTTAATAAAGGTTTGAAAAATTGAAAAGCTGTGTAAGACTAGAAATAGCAATTGGAAGATGCATCATTTTATTAACAAGAAAACCCTGCCTGTGTTTCTCTGTATCTCTTTGCTTCTAGGAAAATTTTAAAGCAAAGCACAGGGCACATACGTATAATGAGAAGTGAGATGTGCTTTGAGGAAAGGAGAAAAACCTAAAATTTAGAGCAACTGATTAAGTTTTAAGACCACATCAGTAAATTTATAGTTGAAATTTATCTCACTTCTACCATCTGGCCCAGAGGTTCCCAAACTTTCTCAGTTCATGGCATCCTTTGTATCATTTTTTTCACAGCATCCCTAGGGCGAACAGTTCTATTTGTTAGTTTCAACCTTCTGAATAGATTTGCATGTTCTGGCAAATTTGTAGCTTTTTTAAAAAAACTAATACATGTAGATTCAAAGAAAAATATTTTTATTTCATTCTCAAATAACCATAGCAACTTATTGATAGGATGTGGGTACCTATTATTCACCACAAATTTTTCCTCAAACTAGACTCCATCACTCACCTCCTCATTTCTTGCTGCACATTGATTTTTGGGGGTTACCTGTTTTTTTTTCTTCTCATGCACCTAAAAGAGTTCCTGGCATAAAGCAAGTGCTTTAAAAATATTTATTAAATGAATCCAGAACCATTGGGGTTGGGGAGACCTGAATTTCCATCTGGCTTTACTCTAAACCAACTCTATGACTTTGGACTTAACCTCTGTGTCAGTTTTTATTCTTCTAAGACATGGATAATAAAAATGAATGACTACCTGGACTCTTCTAATGATTAAATGAGCCTTAAAAATCTCAGTACAGCTTTGCACAGTGGCAGTATTGTAGCCAATGAGGTTTATCCAAGGCGCAATTATTGCTAATTGAAAAATCTCAGCACAGTGTCTGACATTTGTAACTGCTTAATGAGTGATACTTTTTAATATTACTACTACTACCATTCCAGGTCTTTTTTTCCTTTCATAGTTAGCAAGTCTTCTAGAAGGCATATTTTAAAATCTGACCACAATAAATAACTACAGTCAAAATACCAAAGGGAAACAGAGGATTAGAATTATATTGAAGGAATTCCTAGGTCTATTCTAAATGAAAATTCAGAGGTGGAGTGGAAATAGCATCAAAAACCTAGTTTAAATCAGACTTCTGCCTCTCAACAGCGTTTCTGCCCCTGAAACTCTCTGACCCTCATTTTCCTTTTCTGTTGAATGAGGGAGAAATAATACTTCTCAGAGGGATGCCATTAGGAAAAGCAGAAAAAATAGTTTCCTTCATCTCCATGTAGAAAAGAAGCTGAACATGCTCGCCTGGTGGAATTCTGAGTCCCAAGGCTCGAGACTGAGAGGAGGTCTCATATCAGTATCCACGATAGCATGTTCCCTATTTAATCTTGACATAGGCTCTCTAACACTTGGCCACTTTATCAATCAGAGTTTGGTTTAGAAAACAGAAGCCACTGTAAGTCTTTTATACTGAAAATAATCTAATGCCACGTATCAGAGACTTACACAACAGCTGGAGAGGCTGATGGAATCAGGAGACGATATGTCATGATAGCTTCTGCTAGCTTTCACCCAGATGAATGTATAAGAGTTGCAAGGAACCACCTTTGCTGAATCACAGGTGGACACCCCAAAACTACTGTCAAAACCCCACAGCTGCTGTCTGCTAAAGCCCATGTGCCTTCTCATCACTGCTGAAGAAGTGATGGCTTTTCTTCTTCCATCTTCCATGTGAGACCTTCTCATGGATTAGAACGTAAAACAAAGCCCTCCTGGCAAGGAAGTAGAAGAAAAGTAGTTTCCAGGCTTCTAGGCTTTGCAATACTAGAGACTGTAGAAGAAAGCAGGAATGCTAACAAGAAGCCAGTATCAAAGACTAAGGTGGGGAAGGAAGGATATACTTAGGTATGAAGATCCAAGTGTCCAATACAGGGACTTGAAGGCAGAGCAGCGGTAAAGGACAGGGCTAAGACTAAGCCTCCAGGAATACAGGGGCTAATCAGCAGCTCCACCTTTTCTTTAGGACGAAATCAGGGAATAGCCAGAGTGGTATCATGGGTACACAGTGCAGTTAGGTGACGGACTTCCCAGATGATATGTACCGTCATGTCATCTTCCTTGGTCAGCCTTTCCAGGATCCCACACCTCCAAGGCAGCCCCTGGGTTAACCTGGCTCTCACTGAGACCCTCATTCTGAGGTCAGAGCATGCTGGTGGAGGGTACCTGGGGCTGGTGCTAAAATGTATTCCGCTTTGGGCATGTATCAAATGGGGTCCCTTTTGCTGATCCCTGGTGTATCAATATTATGAGAAAGGAGAAGTAAAAAAACAACTTGAAATTGTTTCCATCTCATGCATATCCACAGACATTCTGGATGGCAAAGTTTCACTAAAATCGTAGATAATTCCATTGTATAGGCTTCAACATCCTCTTAACTCTCACCATAAACTTAAAGTTATTTTTCCTTTTTTAAGGAAACAGTCGTGACAGTTTTTTTTTCTCAAGAAAATGACATCAAGGTTTGTAGATACCTGTTCTCAGAAAGATAAATTCGCCATCGTTGTAGCATATGGAATATATGTTTGCTAAGTTCCTCTGAGAATCTTAGCTCAAAAATCCTGCCAGCTTATTTCTTAACGTCAGTCTCAAAAACTGGAGCTGCTTATTGAACTCAACTTATTTCCGTCCTCAGGGATAATAAAAGGAGCCAGAGAGCAGTGTACTTAGAATTATCCTTAAGATAGACAAGTTCGTCTGTGGGTATACCCCTGCAAATATGCGGAGAAAAACCTGCTAGCACTTTTGGAAGAATTCGCTTCACACACAGTAGATTAAAAACCATGTGATGATATCTGAGCGTCAGGTAATTCTGTTTTGAATAGAGAATGAAAAGGCAGCAGAATAATTCTTTGAATGGCTCCTAGACCTGTTGGTGTCTTAAAATTTCTGTCCCAATGCGGATCTCAAAAGAACAAACATTAAGCCTAGTCAAGACAAGGAATTTACCCATGACTTCAGCAGACTCCTAATGAGTCTACTAGGGGTTTGTGGCCCCTCTCCCCAATTCCCAGTCGGGAACAGGTGCCTTACAAAACCTCCGGTAATGGGGCAGAAAAAAGGTTAAGATAAGTTGTACCAGGGGATGGTAAAAACACAAATATTCAAAGACGACGGTTGTCTAATGGGCTGCAGCTGTTCCAGCTCTGCTCCTTGTAATGATCTGAGGGTTTCAGTACCATGGGGATCATTTATCAGTGACCACCAACACCCACTGCCAGGCACTGTTATAAATCTAAAATCTTTTTTTTTTTTAAGATTTTATTAGAGAGAGAGAAAGAGAGAGAGAGAGCATGAGAGCGGGGAGGGTCAGAGGGAGAAGCAGACTCCCCGCCAAGCAGGAAGACTGATGTGGGACTCGATCCCAGGACTCCAGGATCATGACCTGAGCCGAAGGCAGTCACTTAACCAACTGAGCCACCCAGGCGCCCCTAAATCTAAAATCTTTTAACCAATCTTTTAACTTTTTTAAAATCTTTTTTTTTTTTAAGATTTTATTTATTTATTTGACACAGAGAGAGACACAGCGAGAGAGGGAACACAAGCAGAGGGAGTGGGAGAGGGAGAAGCAGGCTCCCCGCTGAGCCAGGAGCCCAATGTGGGGCTCGATCCCAGGACCCTGAGATCATGACCCGAGTGGAAGGCAGATGCTTAACGACTGAGCCACCCAGGCCCTCTAATTTGTTTAAATCTTTTAAACAAGGCTATGCTATTATTATAGTCATCTCACAGTTGAGAAAACTGAAGCATAGGGCAATTTAGTGCCTTGCCCTCACAGACAGCAAGGGATCAAGCTGGGATTAAGACCCGGGTGGTCTGACTCCAAAGGCCATACTTGGAACTCTTGGGACACTTGTCCCAAATTGTTAAGGCAGGATGTCCCCACTTACATGCTGTATAAATTGCTTGCCAATATCAAATTTCCAACTGCTATCCTAGGTACTTGGTAGGAGCTGGTGGGAGGCTACAGAAAGATGAGTTGCTTCCCCAGATGAATTTTAGAAGACCTCTGAGAAAATCCACGAATTCTGAAAGACCCAAGGCCAGGCTCCACATCTACTCATTACTCAGACCACTCCTCCCTTTGGAGGCACTCACAAATTGTTCTGGCCTATTTCATCGCCAAGTAGGATCAGAATATATGATAGCAGACTAGTCAGTGATTCTGCCAGGCCCTCTATGCAGTGGGATAGGCCATTTCCTAAGCACTGCTCTTTGGGGCCATTTAACCTTGTCCCCTGCTGAAGCCAGCAGACCCAGGAAGCATTAAAAATCAGGCTGCCCGCCTGGGCAAGGTGCAGTGCTAGGGAGATCACACGTCTGAATTTGTCTGGGCAACAGTCTTGGTTTACTTCTGTTGCAGTGCAATGATGAATAGCACCCACTTTTACTTTCAAGAGCCTCCCGGTGTGGACTATGAGTAATGACATTGTCACCGTGGACATCATCCACCTCTTCTTGTGCATAGCCAGGAAGGAGCCCCATGGTTGGCTCCTTTGGGGGGAATGAGATGCTAGATGCATCCTCTAGAAATCAGGGACTCAGCAGCTCTGTGGATACCTAGATCTGAGCAGAAAGCCGGATGACTTCAAGGAGATCTGGGATTATGTGACCATTTCTAAATTTCTTTCTGAGAGTTTTAAGCTAAGTATAAACCTTTCAGAAAACTTTTTCCGTTTATGGATTTTCTCTCATCACATATGCAAAGCAACTATTTTAAAAACTTGCTCCCAAAGCTATTATTTTCAAAAGTAACACATCACTGTTGGTTTCTCTGTTCTCCAAGAATCCTCCATTAGCATAAGAGGAAAAACACACAGCCAGACTACATATTACCATGAAAGGGGTCACCTGAGGGAATTAGGGAAAGCCTGATTGACAGATAGGTAATAACAACTGAGCCATGACTCCCGCTCATCAGTCACAAGTTCGAGCAGCCATCAGGAGTGAGTAGGTGGGCCAGGAGAACTGGGTACACACGATTCTCCAGAGAGTCCATTGTCTTTGGGTCATTCACTTTCAATACATATCTAATTTGTTTTCAGTTTGGTAGTGGTAGGAAGATGATAGACCGGATTGGAGCAGAAGAGTAATAAAGGACTAGCCAGGACCTGATTGTTAGGGAGAGGTTGAAGAGGCTAAATCTAAGCATTGCCTGCTTCCAAAATTTGGTTAAGCCAGTTGTGCACAGGGCCCCAGTCAGCCCACAACTTCTCTCACTCATCCTGCACACTAGAAACACGACTTAATGCCCCAACCATCACCCTCCTCACCTCCCTGCCCAAACCACAAGCAAACTGAATCTTGAAGTGCCTCCACACCCAGAGAATCTGGTGACAACTTGGAGCAGCAGCCTTCTGTGTAGATGTCCAACAAAACTGACCTTCTCTCCCAGACATTCAAAGGGCATGAGGGGTCACTGACAAGCGTTCACCAAAAAGATTTGAGTGAGTGAGTAGAGGTATCAAACTCTGAAGAATGCATTAAAATAGCATTTGCTTCAATTTTTAGAACTCTCCTATCTGAGGCTAATGTGGCCAAGAGCAAGAGGCAACCCTGAATGCCACCCATATGTATTACATGAGTAAGGTATCTGAGGCCTTGAAATGTACCCACCCTGTATAGACCCCCAGTGCTGAGCCCAGCAACATTCTGGCTTCACTCACCTCGGCTTTACTCACCTCACCTCCACCCTACATTCTGTTAAACTCCCTGTGAAGCTTCTCCAAAGCTGGAATCCTGGAACATCATGGTATGGGATGCTCTGTGTGGAGGAAACCAAAAACTTGATTTGGGAAAAACCTTTGATACACCAGAGTTGGCACTCAGTACTTCCATTATCTCAGCCAGATTCCATAGGGAATTGTCTTTTCTTCCATCCTGAGTTGGAATTCCAAATCTGGCCTACTATAATGATTCCCATTTCCATCAGATATTCTCTTTCTTTTTGACCCAAACCAGAAGTCTTTCTCCATATCCTCCTCGGAGAGGTTCATGGGCCTTCTTTCCTGAGGTTCATCACTGAGTAATAACTGAAACCCATACATACCCCAAACCTTGTTGTTCAAACTATTTTGTGTTATAGCAACTGGGAACAAACTCCCATTCTCAATTTAAATATTAAGAACAACAAGCACAAGCAACCCATTACTGTTGGTTTCTTCCAGAACTCCCTCATTCCACTAGCTTTCATGTGAGAAATTCCATTAAACTTCAGCCATTCTTGCTTGGCATCCTCACTTACTCCGACTTCTCAGGATTTGTGAATTAAATACATCCATACCATGATACACTGAGTTTTTCTTTTCCAATTCAAAATAGGTTCCTCTAGCTCTTCCTCTTCAGATTGGCTCTGCCAGACCAAAAACCTTAAAACGAATCCAAATCTTAGCTCCTAATAGAACTCACACCCTGGGATTCCTTATCTGTTCCTCTGCTATGCCTTTTAAGTAGCTAAAGCAAACAAAAATGTAAATATTTTATCCCCATATTCAACAAGGAAATATTTATGTATCATAAGGGATTTCTCATATGAGCATGCAATTAATGATACAAGTAAGCTTTCATGAACATAATATTTAATTTGAGTTAGAGTTTTGAGGAAGAGGCAGTGTTCCATTACGTTTCAAGAAATAGTTTTGCCTATTATTCGTTTCTAATAATAAAAAAGAGGGGAAAAATATCATACGATTTGCTTTAGTTTTTATGAATATATCAGAGGATGTCCCTTCTGAATATTGGAGGATATACTGGTTCAGATACAGGGTATATTGTTTTAAAGTATTTTAGCTATTAGTTATAGCTGTGACTGACTTGCTTGTATTCAGACTTTGAAGAACAGTTTTCTATTATAAGTACTGATTCTATAAAACTATATAATTTAAGAAACCCAAATATTCAAGATTCTATCAATAAAACTTTGTCTATCCTTGGCCCTGTGCCTATTAGTAATAAGATGGATGCAACCAAGGGAGGGAAATCTGGATCATCTTATTTTCCTACTAGATAAGAGCACTGACCCTAGGCTTTCTGAACAGAAAAGGATCTTCCAGAGCCCTCTAGTCAAAATATAACAGCTGGCGGGGGGGGCGGAGCAAGATGGCGGAGGAGTAGGAGACCTGGATTTCGTCTCCTCTCAGGAATTCAGCTGGATAGGGATCAAACCATTCTGAACACCTACAAACTCAAAAGGAGATCGAAGAAAAGAAGAGCAACAACTCTCTCATCAGAAAAGCGACCACACTGGGGCGCCTGGGTGGCTCAGTCGTTAAGCGTCTGCCTTCGGCTCAGGTCATGATCCCAGGGTCCTGGGATCGAGCCCCGCATCGGGCTCCCTGCTCCGCAGGAAGCCTGCTTCTCCCTCTCCCACTCCCCCTGCTTGTGTTCCCTCTCTCGCTGTGTCTCTCTCTGTCAAATAAATAAA